>NC_079166.1:9179699-9360721 GCF_947568905.1 Ostrea edulis
GCAAGAAATCCGATCAGTTTCCCTGGGTGGCAATTTTGTAACCAGGTTACACTAGAAAACAGTATTACAAGGTTAAATACAGGGTTACAGGGGTTACAAGGGTTACACTAGAAAATAGGGTTACAAGGTTAAATGCAGGGTTACAGGGGTTACGAGGGTTACAGTCCTTTCTCTCATGTTAAAACAATGGTCTGTAACTCTCCTAACCCCTGTAACCATGCATTTAACGACAAGACAATTGAGTGTTGAGAGAAAGGTATGTAACTCTCGTACCCTTGTAACCCTGCATTTAAAGAGAAGTGGGTGATGAAACAATGGTCTGTAACCTTCGTAACCCCTGTACCCCTGTATGTAAAGATAAGTGGATGTCAAAACAATGGTATGTAACCCTCGTGACCCTTGTAACACTGCATATAAAGATAAGTGGGTGTTGAAACAAAGGTCTGTAACCCTCGTAACCCCTGTATTTAAAGATAGGCGGGTGTTGAAAAATGGTTTGTAACCCCCTTAATCCCTCTAACACTGTATTTAAGGATAAATGGGTGTTGAAACAATGGTCTGTAACTCTCGTAACCCTTGTAACTCTGCATTCAATGATAATTGTGTGTTGAGAAAAAATGTCTGTAACCCTTACTAGGCGGCATCGGGAAGATCGCAGATCAATCAAGATACAGATCGGGTACTGCATCGCTAACATTCTTCCATTCTCCCCTCTCGTCTGACACTAGGGACTGTAATGTGTCAACATGTTTATGGTTGTGCCTGCTTGTCTGTAATTTTCTTTGTCTGTCACTGAGAATATCGGATGCAGCCTGATCTATAACTGTCATGTTTACTTCTAACGCATCGCCTGTGTTTCTGGACTGTTTTAGAATAGACTGAATGCGACATCGCACAGTTCGCGTATCTTTGAGCTCGCGTTTTCTTTACAGACTTTCGATTTGGGTATAATTTAAGTTGGTATCATTTATTAAACAACGATTTATAGGGATATTTGCATTTATCCCACAGTAGTGTGCATTACTGAAGAATATTCGTGATATTTTGACATCATAGACAGAAAACAGAAAAAGAAATACAGGTACAATGTATTAAATGCAAAGTGAAGATAACGAACAGTGATCAATCTCATAACTCCTACAAGCAATACAAAATAGATAGTTGGGCAAACACGGACCCATGGACACACCAGAGGTGGGATCAGGTGCCTAGGAGGAGTAAGCATTCTCTGTTGACCGGTCACACCCACCGTGAGTCCTATATCCTGATTAGGTAAACGGAGTTATCCGCAGTCAAAATCAGTGTGCCAAGAACGGCTTAACAGTCGGTATGAAACACGTCAGAAAGCATTTGACCTAATGATAGGTGGTATTGACGAACTAGATCGTCATAACGACCATAGAATTTGCGAAATGTTGACTATATGTTTAATATGTTTTTCAACAATACAAATGTACTGTTTATACAATATCTTAAAGTACACGTATCAATTATTACATATGCATCTTTGGGACACATCCATGAAAGCTATATTTATGTTTAGGTTATATTCAGATCACTGAGCCAGAAACGCTGAGATTTACATGTAAGCTTCCTGAAAGAATGCAGATTCAAGTCTGGTCAACTCATCGCTCCCGGGGGTTGGATGGGACCACAGTAGGGGATCAACGTTTTACATACAAATATATAGAAATTTTGTTTTCAATGTTCTCATGAAGCACTTGGCCAGAAAAGCTGATATTTACATGAAAGCTTCCTGACATAGTGCAGATTCAAGTCTGTTCAAATCTTGGCCCCCCGGTGATTGGATGGGGTCACAACAGAGAATCAAAGTTCTACATACAAATATATAGGACAACTCTTTAAAAATCTTCTTCTTAAGAACCACTGAGCCAGAAAAACTAAGATTTACATGAAGACTTTCTGACATAGTGCAGATTCCAGTCTATTCAAATCATGCCCCCCGGGGTTGGATGGGGCCACAATAGAGGATCAAAGTTTTACATACAAATATATAAGGAAAATCTTGAAAACTCTTCTTCTCAAGAACCACTGAGCCAACAAAGCTGATATTTACATGAAAGTTTTCCAACATATTTCAGATTTCAGTTTGTTAAAATAATGTCCCACAAGGGTAGCATGTCGTCACAAGGGGGGGGGGGGGTCAAAGTTTTGCATACAAATATATAGAGAAAATCTTTAACTATGAGCCAAGGTGACTCAGGTGAGTGATGTGGCCCTTGGGTCTCCTGTTTTATAATTGCATTGTATCATCATAGAAAAAAATTATTTAAAGATGTTCATATTCGTAGAACTAACTCTTTTACGATATAAGGCAGATGTCGCACTGTTTTTTGCTGTGCATGCACTTTATATATTTCATCGAATTATTCCATCTTTAAATTCTTCTTTCCAAACTGCAGTTAATCTAAAGCAAAAGACGGAATCATGTGCATTAAGAATTTGTATTTGATATTTTGTATCATTTATGATAGGAGGAAGAGGACAGTGCAGATCCCAAGGGTATATCTTACTCATATATATTTGAATTCAAGAGTGTTCGTTAAATGTAGCTATATAATGGGTATCTTATAATCTGATTTTATCAGATTTTGCCGACGTAAAATGGTTGAAATGTTGAAATGAAATGATGAACCATTGAAATAAGCTCATATTGGAGTGTATGTTGATGTGATTGTATCTTTTAGTGTCAAAATCGAGTCTTAGATCAGCCGGAAGTGGAGATGCTATAGCTGCGGGATGTTCAGATGGAAGACAGCATCACATCGAACCAAATATGTTTTTATTCCAACATCTAACTCATGATGAACACGGGGTAAGGTATTCAGATTATTCAAATAATAGATTGGAAAGTACTACAACAGTTTTTTTTAAAAATTCCGGACAAGCTTTCTCATACACCCGTACGTTCTGTTGTTGCTTGGTTTGAAACAAAACAAAAACACACAGCTGATATGATGCTACAGTGCCTTTCTACATCGACTGTGTTATATTTCCCGCGTTAAATGAATAGGTGGATTAAATGCCTAACGTCGTTTTCGCGAGATGTAAAGGGTCTTCGCTCGATTCAACGGTCACTCCGTAATACATTCAGAAACTCTCAGAAAAGGTACTTACACATAAATATCAGAACTGGTACACAATCACAAATAAGCACGGACAGCAACACAAAAATGTGGTCCACGGATTTTTTTTCTCATACTTGATGTAATCTTGGTATTCAGTGTTTTTTGTTTTGTTTTTTTTTTGGTTTTTTTTTCATATCAGGTGATTAACATAAAAGTATGATTTATTATCAAAATATTTGAAAAGTTACTTATAGACGCAAAGCCCATTTTTTCAGTATTGTTATTGATACATTTTATCTTGTATCATGAAATTAAATGTTGCCATTTTATGACTATTCGAAACAGCATTGTCTTTTTTTAATTAATTTGTTAGGACAGTATGGAGACTCCAATGTTGAGTTAGGTAATATTGAACTTTGAGCACTTTAACTATTTTAATCATGAGCATATATAGTTACTTAAAGAGTTCAAGTCTGGAAAGTGATTCTCCGTAAGTGGGAAAACAGTGACTTGAATTAGGAATGATAAGTAAAGACTAAGAATTGAGATTTGGATGATTAGAGGAAAACTGGGAATTGAGTTTTGGCTGATGTGGGAAAAAACTGGGAATTGAGATCTTTGCTCCTCACGAAAATATCAACAGCTGTGAAGGAGAAACTTCAAACTTACTGTGCGACTACATATGCCAGAAGTGGTGTTAATCAAATGTGGATTCTAAAAAATTCAAAAGAACTTTTAGTAAACTTGAAATCGCAGAATTTTCCCCAAATCAATAACATTAAAACCTATGACTTTTCAATATTATACACGACCATTCCTCACGATACATTAAAAACTAGACTTTTTGACATCATAGACAGTTGGTTCGTCAACAAAAACGGAAAACGGAAATATTCATATCTAGTGATCAGTCATTCAAAAACTTATTTTGTTAAACACCACTCTGATTCCACGCACAAGTACTCTGAAGTTGAAATAAAAAATATGCTAGAGTTCCTCATTGACAATATCTTCGTGGTCTTTGGTGATCAGGTCTTCCAACAGTCTGTTAGAATTCCCATGGGCACGAACTGTGCTTCTTTGTTAGCTGACCTGTTTCTATATTCATATGAAGCAGAATTTATTCAAAAACTTCTACGCGAGAAGAAAAATATCTCGCTCTGTCCTTCAATTCGACATTTAGATATATCGATGACGTTTTGTCTATTAACAATAATAGCTTTCATTCATATGTTGATTTGATATATCCCTGTGAGTTCGAAATAAAGGACACCACAGAGTCATCCACTTCTGCTTCATACTTAGATATTTTATTGAAAGTAGACATTAACGGCAAACTGACAACTCAACTGTATGATTTCAGCTTCTCCATCGTCAAGTTCCCATATTTATGTAGCAATATTCCATTATCACCTGCATATGGTGTTTATATATCTCAACTGATTCGATATGCAAGAGCTTGTTCTGCGTATAGTCAGTTTTTAAATCGAGGTAAGCTACTGACAAACAAGTTGATGGTACAAGGGTTTCAACAGTCTCGATTGAAGTCAGCAATTCACAAATTCTATGGTCGTTATAACGATTTAGTTCGTCAGTACAACCTCGCATTGGGTCAAATGCTGTCTGACGTGTTTCATACCGATTGTTAAGCCATTCTTGGCAAACTGATTTTGACTGCGGATAACTCCGTTTACCTGATCAGGATATAGGGCTCACGGCGGGTGAGACCGGTCAACAGGGGATGCTTCCTCCTCCTAGGCACCTAATCCCACCTCTGGGGTGTCCAGCGGTCCGTGTTTGCCCAACTATATATTTTGTATTGCTTATAGGAGTTATGAGGTTGATCACTGTTCGTTATTTTCACCTTGCATCTTGATGATGAGAGGTTGATGTTAGTTGTATATTGTTTTACGTTCCGCTCGAAAGAATTTCACTCATACACTGTATGGAGACATCACCATTGCCAATGAAAGCCTGAATAAATTAGGTCTATTCTCGGCATCTAAGGCCTTTGAACAGGGAGAAATCGTCATTGAGGCACATCTTCTGTGAAGCGGTCCCTGCGTTTTGCGGTCTTATTCGAAGGACTGCTCCATTCAGTCGTCCCATGCAACATGCAAGAGGGTACTCATGACTTATTCTACCCCCTTACTCACGGGATGAAGAGGAGGAGATATTGATGATAACTGGAAAAACTGATAATACTCTGTGTAGAGAGAATACGTATCGTGTCTTTAAAAAAAATGAGGTTGCATTTTTCAATTGACCTTTCGTTTCCATGGCATAAAAAATAATCCCAATTTGTACAGAAATTAGGCATTGTACTAACACTTTCCTGAATATTTTTTCAGATATTTGATATTCATAAAAAATTATACTAGATTCGTTATTGGATCTAACATACTGTATTGCAATGGCATTTGTGATTTTGAGATGCAATTTTACCCCATTATTATAGTGCATTTTACTATGGAAGCACGGACGTGGCCCTGGGACGAACAGGGCTCAAACTCATAACCTTTCGGTTACAAAGTCATCGCTCTACCACTGAGCTATCGCGAGTTGAGAGACATCAACACAATAATAAAAGAATATAGGTGATAAAAGAATGTAAACTGAGCTACCTGCGATCGGTGAATTGATATTTGAAAAATAGATGCTACGGTAATTTATTTTTAATCATAAGTTGATATTTATCCAACGGTTTTTCCTGAAAATGATTTATTTAAAAGCATAATGTAACTGTTTTAATATTTGTGTTGCCACAAATTGAAAAATGTGGGAAAATGCTTTTATGTTATCTCCCTTTAGAGAACTCCTTTAATTAGTAAGGGACGAAACTTTTGTACATGTGGCGATGGGGCATCACTGCATAGTTAATGTAGACAGTAAGTTTTTTATACGCAGTTTTAGCACCAGAACTCGATTGATGCACAAACCAAGTAATTAATAAGTATTCAGTATTTATTTTTTTTAAGTATATACATGGAATCCTAATTACATTACGTTAGTTTGTTCCTCGTATATGTCCGTGTCTGCCCAACTATCTATTTTGTATTGCTTGTAGGAGTTATGAGATTGATCACTGTTCGTTATCTTCACCTTGCATATATCATACCTAGAATATTTTTTGTAGATGTAAAACTTATACGGTACCAATTTTGATGCACCGGATGCGCATTTCGACAAATAATGTCTCTTCAGTGATGCTCAAGCCGAAAGTTTGGAAATTCGAAATAACAATAAACTTGTAAGAGCTAAGAGGAAAACTAAAGTGCCAAAAACTGGATAGAGCTATGCATGAGGGAGATAATCCTTAATTTTGAAATGGATTACTAAATTTTATCCCAACACTTAAATATACATCCGTTTTTTCAAACTAGGAACGAAGTGCTTAGCTACTGGGCTGTAGATACCCTCGGAGTCTAACAGTCCACCAGCAGATGCCTCGACCCAGGGGTCGTAATGTAAACTTATATAATATTGTTTTGATGTTTTCATTTCAGTTATACTTTTATTTCGATATTGTTTCGTATTTCCTACAAAGAGCGTCATAGTACATGATATTCAGAACTTTCTATTGTTATATTGTTTTGTTTCCCATGGAAGCATAATTGAGAACTTTAATAATGAAATCCAGGATAGAAATGTCGCTAGTACATGTATTTATCCTTTGTCCAACATTATATGCCGTTCATGTTTATGCTTATTATCTATCAACTTTCTGAAAACTGTAACTAGATTCGTATACTCAGTTTAGCTCACCTAAGCTTAAATCTGAAGTGAGCTTTTCTGATCATCTTTTGCCTGTCTGCCTGCCTATCTATCTGAATTTCTGTCCGTCTGTCCATAAACTTTTCACATTTTCATCTTTTGTCAAGAACCACTTAATCAATTTCAATCAAAAATGGTACAAATCACCCATGGGTGAAGAGGTTTTAGGTTTGTGCACATGAAGGACCATATCCTTTTCAATGAGGAAACAATCACGAAAAGGCAAAAATAGGGTGGGCCATTTAAAATTCTTCCCAAGAACAAGATTTGCAAAAATCATGGGTTCCGGGGGTAAGATGGGGCCACAATAGGGAACTCTATTTTTACATATGAATATATCGCGAAATCTTTAAATATATTTTTACCAAGAAATACTAATTCAGAAAAGTTAAAATCCACATGAAAGTTTCCTGATTCAAGTTTATCAGAATCATGTATGCCCTTGGGAGTAGAGTGGAACCACAAAAGGATATCAAATCTACACATGCGAATATATAGGGAAAACTTTTCAAATATTCTTCTCAATAAGCACTGGTCTAGAACAGCTGAAGTTGATGTGAAAGCTTTCTGACATCGAGTAGATCCAAATTTGTGTAATCCATGTACTCCGGGAGTAGGATGGAACCACAATAGGGAATCAACGTTTTGTATGCTGATATATCGGGACAATCTTTGAAAGTATCTATTGAACTATTTAAGCTAGAACTTTTATATTTTGTATGTACATTCTCTGCGCCAAGGACTTTGATATGATGTTTTGACGTGTAATTTTGTGACTTAACCTTGAACTTTTACAGTCTTTGTAATAAAAATTTCACATATAAAATATACGCTGAACTATGTAAGGGAGAACTTTCATATCTTCTTTATATATTTCTTATAAGACCTTTCATTTCATCAATTGACCTTTGACCTTGTGACCTTGAACTCGCAGTTTAACCTATTTTGAATGAGACATAACCTATCAAATAATTCCGGAACTATTTGAGGTAGGGCTTTCATATTTTGAATATACGAGTATTCTTTATGGCAGTACCTCATGGTTTTGTGAAGTTTCACCTTTTAACAATGACCTTGGTATTGGACCTACGTGTAGTTTTTGAATCTCTGAGCTATTAAATATCGCCTGGATTAGCTAAGGTAAATCCTTTATATTTTGTATATATTGAGTTCTCATTTCATACTTTTTGACCTTTAAAGATAACCCACTTTTAAGAAAACTAAACCTGTTAAATATCTTCGGAACTATTTAGATTAGAGCTTTCAGATTTTGTATATAAATTCTTTATGATAAGACCTTGTGATACAGTCGTTTTTTATCTTGTGGCCTGACCTACTAGTTGAAAAGCCTGACATAATATCTCCATATACTTTAGGTAGAACTTTCATATTCTTATATATGTTATTGATGACAAGACATTTTTAATTACTTTTCATAAAAATCTGACTATTCAATATCCTGAACTACCGTTCATATTCTGGATATTCTTATGGTAAGGTCTTTCATATCATGCCATGATATGCCTTTGTAGCCTTTGCTATATATAGAACAGCAAGATCCTAATAGTCATATTGTTGTTGGGGTATCTTTGTGCTATATGACATCATTTTCAGCTATCACCACCGACTCCAGACTTGTACATTTCTGTAATAGATTTTCCCTAAATCTAACATATCCCAACTGAAATGTGTTCCATTGGCTGATTCTGAAAAGCAACGTAGTCAAAACAAGTGTATAGTGCTTAATGGTTCCTGGTTATCATAATGCGTTTTCTCATGACTACAACTTGGCATCATGCAAAGTTCGAATTGGAATAAAATTTAAGAAAAATAAATATTATAATGTATGTTGCATGGAAAAGCATATTCTTATGCATTTCTTCAATTTCAGTTTTGAGTTTTGTAATTTATTTAAGGTTATTATACATCAGAATGATTTTAATATATAAATGTTAGGTGAATAGATTTGCTATTTCTTCTGGATAACGCTAGCCGTGAAATAGTTACTGAACTATCTGCCCTAGGGAAATAGTCTCGAAACTATTTACCGGATGCTATATTTCCCTGCGTTTTCTTTTCTTTGACGTCAAAGTCTGATAACTCTATTAGTGTACCACTCGGATCACCTCGGTCGATTCCATCTAATGTCGAATATTAGTTTACTTCACGTTGATATATCTGACACAACTAAAGTTTACTTGGTATAATAAAACATCTATTTACTGACTATTCGGACAATAGCAAGTTTATTGTTCCCCTTGACAGCTGCGCCTCGGGAAATAGTTGCTGTCTTGGGGGACAATAAACTGGCTATTGTCCTCATAGCCAGTAAATAGGTGTATAATATACTACCCTGGACTGACTTAGTTCTGATTATTTCTCTGCTTATTAGGGATGTTTCCCTTTTTACTCTACTGTAGAGCCACCACTGGAACAAGCTATAGTATACCAGGTTATGTTTAGCCAGCTAGGCGTTAAAAGAAACCTATGCTGTGATCCTTTGGGTCAGGTTCGGGGCAATGTTATGGGGTCTAAGAATTTCATGAGAATTACGATTGATGATTTGTTTTAAAAATCACAACAGCTGAGCAACAGCTGCTCCATGGTGAGGCAGGTGAACGATGTGGCAAATGATTCTCTTGGCATTTTGTTAATTCAAGTTGCTATGCTTAAGAAATCTTAATGTTATAGTATTTTTCTCATGATTTTTATACAGTCCCCGATGATATCATTCTTTTCTCAATTAAGAAATTATAAGTTAAAAGATTGAGAATATTGAACTCTTGTGTCTTTCGGTTAACATCGCATTCTTCCCATAGCTACACTAGTATATTTTCCTCTAAACTAGCAAAATATGTCATTTCCATGAACACCAAATGTTTATGGCAAATGAAATAGATAAAACATGCATAGTTGTAAAAGTCAATGCCCAGTAAAATTCACAAAATACTCATTTATTTTTACAACAGAATTAGTGGTTCCAAAGTATGAAAAGGTCATGTTGGTAGTGGAATTTTATCAAGAAAAGTTACATACAGCATACCTTTGTTAAATAGTAACGGGAACTCAAATAAAGCATAAATATACATACTTGAATGTATAATATGAAATGCCTATATTTACTGAGGGTCAGGTATTTACAAGCGCATACAATGTATATGCTCTTTTGTCACGAAAACATGATCACACTGTACTTTTAGAGGTGTTATGGAAAAAAGACTGAAATATGTGTATTGTGTGTGTAATTTGTAAAAATATGTGGTGATCAATTTCCACAGTATCAGGATGCAGACAGAAAATAACTCTTAAGTATTCATTTGTTTACAGGCGAGAGAAACGGGATTGCCAAATTTGGGACTAACATGCTATAGAAACAGCGTGTATCAAGTAATCTACATTACTCTCTTTCTTTCTGTATCGATCACAAATTTCCTCTCTCTTCACAAAATGGTCCAAGAATATGATACAAAAATGAGATATGCTTGCATTTTGGGGTGTGAATTCTTTGATGCAGGTTCTTGCAGAGTCTCCCAATTTCTTTGGTACACTAAAAGGAACTATTGAAGTAAGTGCTCTGTTTGTAGGATGCAACAGCCACAAACCCATTGTTCGTTTTCTGGAATATACTACTAATATTTATCATCGATGAATTGATATATTCAATTACCACTAATTATTTCGTTTAAATCATGATATGTAATTGGTTTCATCTATACAGTATGATATGACTGAGAAAGAAGAGTGGACGTTCACTCTTTGTGAAATCCTTTGGAGAATTCTTAGCAAGAGCACATTGAGACCTGATATAGATTATTGGTTATGTCGATTACAGACTGCATTTGCTGCAGTGTGAGTAATTGTGTACAAACTACTACTAATGTTTTATCAACTTGTTTGGCAATAGGTATGTTCGTCCCCATACCATATCGTAAAATTATATATTTCATTATCAATTTAAAGCACTATATTCAGTTTTACCTAGGTGTTAGAAATAAGCGATTTCTTATTTACAGGCATACTTTTTTTTCTTTTCTCTCTTATAAATCACGTGATCCCGTTTGCGAACACTTATAGACGTGGATCCTAGCAGACTTTTTCATTAGTATAAAAACGTTAAACTTTACAATTACATTTTTCAGTGATACTTCCTTCGTAGAATATAGACAAAATGATAGTCTATCATTTTTTACCAGCCTGATGTGTGGAATTACAGACGTTTTACAGAAAAGGAGAAAACAATGTAAATACATCAGATGTTTCAATGTTCTATTTTTGTTTTATTACAATCATCCATTTCATTTATATATAAAGCAGAACAGATCAGTATCACTATATATGTTTGTTTGTTTTAGATTCTGTGAAGTTGAATGACCCAAGTGAAATATTCAGAGGACAATTGCATGATAAATATACATGTTGCAAGTGCAAACAGGTACCACACGTAGTTATTTTGTTAATAAATCCATGATTAACTTTTCTATTATTTGTATATTTTGTATCTTCCTTCAACGTGCAGCTGTCGATATAAGTTAAGTGTATACATGTATTTAATAGTCACAATATCAGATCGTCTGTTCTTTTATGTTTGGTAAGCATTTATCCAGATCGGAAAATATTAGTAGCTGTATCAAGGTTGCATGAAAGGTGAGGGTAACGAACAGTGATCAATCTTATACCTCCTATAAGCAATATACCGTAAGGGTTTCCACGCAGAATCCAGTGGGTGCTCTGCCGGGTCCCTGTCTTTGCTCCTCACGAAGGCATTGGTGGTTGTGGGAGAGAGGCTCATCACTTGCCGTGTGGCTGCACGTGCCGGTGGTGGTGTTAATCGGGTTTGTGTTCTGGGGAGTTAAGGGGTTTTTGGTGGACTTGGAGGTCGCAGGAATTTTCCCAAACCAATAGCGTTGAAACCTATGACTTTTCAACACTATACGCGACCATTCCTCGCGATGAATTGAGGACTAGACTTTTTGGCATCATGGACAGATGCTTCGGCGGAGAAGGAAAACGGGAGTGTTCATATCCGGTGGTCAGTCATCTCTGGGGTTGGGATAGAAAGTGTGTTGGGGTTCCTCGTTGACAGTGTCTTCGTGGTCCTTCCGGCGGTCTGTTTGGGTTCCCATGGGCGCGGGTTGTGCTCCTTTGTTGGCTGACCTGTTTCTGTGTTCATGTGAGGCGGAGTTTGTTCGGAGACTTCTACGTGAGATGAAAGGGTCTCTCGCTGTGGCCTTCGGCTCGGCGTTTATATGTGTCGATGACATTTTGTCTGCTGACGGTAGTAACTTTCGTTCGTGTGTCGATTCGACGTGTCCCTGTGGGTTCGGGGTGGGGGCACCGCGGGGTCGTCCGTTTCAGCTTCATGCTTAGATATTTTATTGAAAATAGACATTAACGGCAAACTGACAACTCAACTGTATGAAAAAGGGATGATTTCAGCTTCTCTATCGTCAACTTCCCATATCTATGTAGCAATATTCCATTATCACCTGCATATCGAATCAGTTGAAATATATAAACACCATATGCAAGAGCTTGTTCTGCGTATAGTCAGTTTTTAAATCGAGATAAGCTACTGATAAACAAGTTGATGGTAGAGGGGTTTCAACAGTATCGATTGAAGTAAGCATTTCGCAAATTATATGGTCGTTATAATGATCTAGTTCGTCAATACAACCTAGTCTTGGGTCAAATACTGTCTGGTTTGTTTCTTACCGATTGTTAAGCTGTTCCTGGCACACTGATTTTGACTGCGGATAACTCCGTTTACCTGATCAAGAAATGGGGCTCACGGCGGGTATGACCGGTCAACAGGGGATGCTTACTCCTCTTTGACACCTGATCCCACCTCTGGTATACAGTACCAATCAGACCCAACATGACACCCAAGCAGTCCCGGGGACTGCTCTTTGAAAAAGTGGGACTGCCCTAGGAGTGCTCTGCGAGTGCTCTGGGACTGCTCTAGAAAGCAGTCCCAGCAGTCCCCGGGACTAAAGCAGCCAAGCGTGAATGAATCACGTGATGTTTTGATTGACAACAAAACCTCGCCATTGTGTATTCAGAAAATACGCAAATCACTTCAGTAGTTTTTTTTTTCACCGCTTACTGACGCACTTTCACTAGACAACTTGAAAAAATAATGGATGGAAATAAAACAAGAGGTACTGTGAGCAATGCTCACCAAGAATACCCCCCGCTTACCCCAATCTCCCAAAGGATGTTGGTAATAGGTAAAACTTCAGTATTATGATTCAAAAGGTATATAGGAACACAGCATCTCCATGCGATGAAAAAAACCATTAAAGTATTTAAATGGAAACCATATTGCTACCTCGATGTCCAGTGCGTGTGCCCTTTGACCTTTTGACCCCAAAATCGATAGAGAACATCTTCATCCCATGGGTAGTCCATATGTATGATATGGTGACTGTAGGTGGAAAGGATAACGTTTTAGAGCCCAGAAACCATATTGCTACTTCGATGTCCAGTGCGCTTGACCTTTGACCTTTTCACCCCAAAACCGATAGGGAACATCTTCATCCCATGGGTAGTCCATATGTATGATATGGTGACTGTAGGTGGAAAGGATAATGCTTTAGAGCCCGGAAACCATTGCGTCTACAGACGGACGGACGGACAGACAGACGGACAACCCGATTCCAGTATACCCCCCCCCCCCCCACACACACACAACTTGTTGCGGGGGGTATAATAACAAGAATATCTCCCTACATTCGGCGGCTGATAATTTTGATGAAAGATAATGAACTGAATAATTCCCAAATACGCGAATCCATAAACAGAGAAAATAATGATCTTGTATTCAGACAAGGAATGTCTATTCGGGAAGATGCACTCTACAAACACTGAACCTTCGATTTCAGGTTAAAACAACATGTGCATATACATTTTGATTGGAATCTTCATAATTATTCAAATTTGTCTAAATTTTACAATAAATAGCCCATATCTAACCAATCAATACATTTACAAATCAAAAATACGTGTACACGTAAGTGGAAAGCAGTTTTTGCTGGTTTACTATAGGCGATAAATGAATAAATCATTTAGGCGACTTTAAACACATTTATTTCAATAACCCCGTCAAGAAATAATTATAATTATGCTACATAATTTTCAGAACCCAAGAGACACTTCACATGTATTAAATATTTAAAAAATAAATAATGAATAACAACAACAATTTATTTTACGTTGTGAAATTGTGGTTATCAGACTTATAAACTCTACATGTATCTTTTTTCACTCGTATTCATAAACTATCATTTTGTTATAAATTCATGAAAAAGTGTCACAGGTAATTTGAATATGTGCTGTTTTCATGTATAATGTATTGTTTTTCTCTCTAATTACATTGTAAGTCATTTATCTTCTATTTCGAATACCGTATTGACGCTCTCCAGCGATTATCGACAATGTTTATTGATAATCTCACTGTCGGCTTAACTCCTCCAACTAGTTATTTTAACACTGCCTACTGGGACTGCTGGGACCGCTGGGATTGCTTTTCGGTTTGTTTACTGGGACTGGTGTGGGACTGCTCTGGGACTGGTCAGCAGTCCCAAAGCAGTCCCTGGGACAGCTTTCTGTCAGGTTGGGTCTGGTTGGTACTGTATCCAGGGGTCCGTGTTTGCCCAACTATCTATTTTGTATTGTTTGTAGGAGTTATGAGATTGATCACTATTCGTTATCTTCACTTTGCATACAAAATATAAAAAAGCAAGGGGTTCAAAATATAATTGCTGTAAGGGGAATATGTAAATACGTTACATGTACAATGTGGAATGATACATGTTATAATAAAGCAAAACATGAAAGTGGTATAACCCTATTTAAAACTCGCTAAGTGCATTTTCCGAAGTGTTCATAGAGATACCAAATGTACAGAGCAAATACAAAATGAATGTTCTGTCTAACCCGTGCAGTATATCTGATACGAAACGGGAAATACGATTCAGATCATCATAACAAGTTCATCAGTCCTAGTCGATTATTAAATACACTTTCAAAATAAACTGATTAGTGTAGCCCAGTCGTTGGGATGGTCACTTCTCAATGGGCGGTTCATGTTCAATATCTTGCACCCGGCACTAAGTCAAGTGTAACACATAGGTAGTGACATTCCTTCGTCAAATTTGCGATGTTAGAAGTGGAAATCGTTTGTTTTTATAATGTGCAAACAAACATCTACTGCTAAGGCTCTGGGAATCATACATCAGTCAAATTTTGAGTGAAAGGGACGTAATTCAACAATCAAATAGACAAACCATTGTGTATTTTTTATGATTTTTTTCATAATAAATCTTTGACAGAACAATAAATGGTAAACAACAGCTTCGTTTATAAATGGAAATTAGTAATAATGATGGAATGAATATCAGATATAAACATGTGAGGCACAGTTTTACAATTAAAACTGATATGATCTAACATTGATTCAGTTACCTCGTTTACCAGAAGAACGGCATATGTCTTCTTTTCACTCCATCCAACCATTTTAAGATAAGAGTTATGAGATTGGTCACTGTCGTTATCTTCACCTTTCATGTGCGTGAAGTAAATCCAATGTTCAATACCACGTAGTATCAAGTCAGAACTGAAATACCATATCATCTATTTTTCTTTTACTTTTAAGACAGAGTATCATGCAACAAGCGACTTTTTTTCATTACCACTACCAACCGTCGAGAGCCAGGTAAGTCTCTACTTCATTCTCTTAAGGTTTTCAATGTATAATGATCGTATTTCAATTTTGAATTGTGCAAGCAATATATCCAACCAGATATTAGATTCCCGATTTCTATAAACTGCAAAACCTCGACCAGACAAGCATTCAATACAGGAAAAATTTTCGACTCTGACATCTCCCCTGATTGAAGACACCCTGTTTGGCACGGGTGAAGTGTGTTGCAGTCTGTATAATGGAATGAGAACGTGTTGTAAAGTTCTAACGAGATGCAAATGGAGTTTATCTTTTTTTTTTCGTGGATTTATCAGAATAAAGAGAATCTAATATTTTCAGTAAGTGCACATCTCCGATACCTGTTGAATAGACGCCCGTATTTTAATACTTTTTTGGCGATTATACCTTGTGCATTGCATATTATGCATATGGCATGCACCTTTATTTTGCAAGAATTGATATAAATGATATATTTTATGCTCTTTGCCTATTCCATTCTATCATTATGTAATTGGCAAATGATTTATCCGCATTTATTTTATTAGAAAATGCAAATACTTGCATGCACTTGCAAGTATGCAAGAAAAGCTTCTTTTTTTTTTGCATTTTTGTCTAACTTCTCTAAACTTCCAGAATGTTGCATTAGTATACAATCAATATTTTGTAATTTTGAGCAAAGCATAATGTTTTAAAATGTTATTTTATTTATTTCTCATTCCCTATATATTACTATCGGAGATGTGCACTGGTCGAGTCCACCTAGAAAAATCACTCAGGTGTGACAATCACATTTGGGGTATATATGGGTAGAGTAAATTAGGCTACCTGAAAGAAATATGGCGGATAAGATGAGAAAGGTGTACGTATTTATTAATCCATGTCAGCTTTAAGAGATTGATCATTCATATGTCGATTCGATATATCCCCGCGAACTTGAAATTGACAAACATCCCGGAGTCCTCCATGTCTACTTCGTACTTGGGTATTTATTGAAAATAGATATTAACGGCGAACTAACGACTCTACTTTATAACATCTCCATCGTGAACTACCCATATTTATGTAGCAATATTCCATCATCACCCGCATATGGTGTTTATATATTTCAACTGATTCGATATGCAATGTTTACTTCTGTGCACGACCAGTTTTTGAATCGAGGAAGGCTACTGACAAACAAGTCGAAGTTACAGGGGTTTCAGCAGTCTAGTTCAATGTCAGCATTTCGCAAAGTATATGGTCGTTATAATGATTTAGTTTGCCCATATAACCTATCATTGTGCCAATTGCTGTTTGACGTGTTTCATACCGATTGTTAGGCTGTTCTTGGCACACTTATTTTAACTACGGATTAATCCGTTTACCTGATCAAGACATAGGACTCACAGTGGGTGTGATCGATCGACAGGGGATGCTTACTCCTCCTAGACACCTGGTATCATCTCTTGTGTGCCCAGGGATCCGTGTTTGTCCAACGCTTTATTTTGTATTCCTCGTTTGAGATATGAAATTGATCTGTTCGTTATCTTAGCCTTTCATCAAATGCATTAATGTCTTCCTTCTGAAACGCATCATTCTAATAATTATTTATTCATTTGTCAGTACTGGTAATTCATTTTCTCAATTCTGAGCATATCATTTCTCAGAAACAGTTTAACTTACATCCATTTAGGTCATCAATTAAGTTCAATATTGTTTCTCATTTTGAAACGTTACCTTTGGTTTAGAAATATATCTGATTTTCTTATTCAAATTGAACATTCCGTCCGTTTGAGTTCTAAGAAGTATGAAAAATAGAGTCTTGATTATTTCAATGGTACTAGAGCCCCTTAGTGTTTTGTTTATATAACATATAGTGGGTTTAGTACAAAAAGTGTCACTCTGTGGGATGAGGTTGGAGGTTGTCATCTTTTAAACTTTAAGAAGGATAGTATTCTGACATAACGACATTCCATGCTAAGGTTGGGTTTCGAACCCCTACCGCGACAGACCTAAGTCGTTAAAACCGATGGTGACAGTTTCATCGCCAAACGCTCGGTATCAGATGTGAATGTCACCGGTCCTCAGAGATGACATTCAAAACGGATGCCCCGTGTCACAGTAATTGTGGCACGCTAACAAATTCTCACTGCTCAATGGCCGTAAGCCCTTTGAAGCCCTTCACCGGTCTTGGTGACGTCTCCATATGAGTGAAAAATTCTCGAGAGGGACGTTAAGCAAAATAAAATCAAACAACCAATCGCAACGACATTCTAGAACGATAGAGCAACATGTTGAAAAAAGTTCAATAAAGTTGATGAGTAGGGTAAAACAAACTTGATCAGTTGTCATCCTAGGGTGTGGGTGAGACTAAGTGTAATTAGCTTTATAAATTTTAGAAGGTTTGTCTTGAAATGTACGTTAAGAAAGCAATGATGAGTAAAATGTAAAAATGATCACCCGGGCATCGTTTGGGGGTAGTACAAAGCGACTTACTGTTGATGCAGTCTTCTCAACATTTCGTTGGGGTTTTATTCCACGCACGATGATATGTTACTTAAACCGAAAATATGCTTGTTACAGCAATAAGTTTCTTGTTCGAGAAAACAATGTTCTAAAGTGTATCAAAATATTTTTGTTTAGATTCCGAAGATTGGCGATTGTTTGTTCCAGTTCTTGTCAGCTGAGACGCTGAAAGACGTCTTCCTATGTTCATTTTGTAGTACGTTTAACATTTCATGTATTGCCATTCATTTTAATACACAATGCGTTTCGTTTTTACTTTATCTTGATTGTTATTGTATATCCTTTCATTATCTAAACCATAGATCATGGCATTGTGGAGAAAGAAATAAAGATAAAGAAGTATCCGGAGATTTTGGTTTTGCAGTTTGGAATGGTATCAGGGGTAAAATTAACACTCAGCAATCTTTATGCTGATATGTAGTAATTTACCTGTCTATATGGGTTTACAAAAATATCAATAAAACATCTATTGAATTAAACATATCATCAGCTATACAGGCAACTGAAGATAGAATATGGACAAAACTTAGAGTTGTAATGTCTAGTAAATGATAAGATTACATTGTACATCTATTATTTTTACTGGATATTGTAGAGAGAAAATTTTTTCCAAAGAGCACACAAAGTTCCAAAATTTGGGGAAGATTTTAATGGACTTTCAAACAATATTCATCTAACGGTAAGTTATTCAATAATTCAGGATATGTATTCAAAGATGCACGATTTTTTCACAGTTTGATGAAATAAAAGTAAATTCACTACTGTTCGGGGTGGTTCACTGTTCGTGGATACCGTGTGTACCCATCACCCACTACTTTTCAATTCCAGCTGTTTTCCTCTTTACAAGTCATTATTTTTTCCAGTGTCGTATTACAAGTAAATCCGCTTGTATTCAGTGTTGAAAGATATCATATACGCAAGAACTGCAAGTTAGTCGTGCATGAATATTCTTTAAAAACTATGGATTGAATTGGATTTCTTTGTGTAATTTGTTTACACAAAGTTGTCTTATTGATTGTACTTTGTTTAACGTCTGTCTCTCTCTCTCTCTCTCGCAAGAATTTTTCACTCACATAGAGACGTCACCAAGACCGACGAAGGACTTCAAATTTAGGCTTTCGCTCAGCGCTTACGGCCATTGAGCAGTGAGGGTTCTTTAGCGTGCCACACCTACTGTGACACGTGTCATCCGTTTTTAAGGTCATATCCGAGGACTCGTGACATTCACACCTGAAGCCGAGTGTATGGCGATGGAACTGTTACTACCTGTTTTAACGACTTAGGTTTATCGCAGCCGGGATTCGAACCCCGGCCTTCCAAATGCGGGGCAAACGCTCTAACCTATAGACCACAGCGGCGGTTCGAATGATAGAAAATGATAATTTTGATTTATACTTCATACACAACTTAATACAGGATCGTTATATCAAAGTCTGATCGACAGAAAACATCGTCAATCTCTATATATGTTTGGTCACGTGTATACATTATATGTGTATCAATGATTCAATTTACATATAACGGCTATAAAACAGTCAAGGTTGCTTCCAACAAGAAAGTCCACACATTTTCACAATCTAACACAATGAATCCATCATTGAAAAAACTATTTTTAAAATTTGACAGAAAGGAACATTTTAATTCACCAATTTTGAAAATTAGGCACTCAAGTTGAACGAAACATTTTTCATTACAACCACTACCTCTTCAACAATCATCATTAATTATTAGCTATATCCTGCTCTTCAAAAACCGCATTACAAAGCGGATAACTACATGGGTCATTTTGAAATACTCTAAATAATTATCCTTCTTAGCAACTTTGACTACTTACGAACAGTAGCTCCCACGGATTGCGACCCTCCTCTGCTGAACACATTCTACACGTAGTCTACAGTATATCTGAAATCTTAGTTTATCACTTTGATCCATTTGCGTATTTGTTCATATCTTTATAGAAAATAGATAAAGGAGAGTTCTCGAAATACACGTTATACGGCGTTATCGCACACACTGGTGGATTAACAGAGGGACATTACTACGCCTATGTCAAAAGACTAGACAGTGAGGAGTGGGAGCTATGTGATGACAGTTATGTACACAGGGTGGATGTGAAAGAGGTTCTATGCTCTGAAGCTTACATTCTGTTTTACCACAAAGTTGAAAAATTCTTCAAAGCGTAAAACAAGCAACGTCTAAGTTAACAATAAGGACATGAAAAACCTAACGCAATGAAATAGTTGTATGTGTTGTACAGATTTTGAATAATTGTTCGTTTACGAAATTTTAATATATTATTTGCTTGTATTGTAAAATTGAATTAATACAGAGCTGATTCCGTAATATAACAGTTATGCTCAGTGATAGACAAATGTCGTAACATTTTTTGTTTTCCCCGTAATCAGAACCCTATGAATATAAACACATTAAAACATTAACTTGCGTGTAACGCGCTCCTAAAATCATAAGCACAATTCATTTGCACAATGACAATCTACATTGCAATGTAAATATTCTCAAATAATAAAACAATTGAAGGTCACTGACCCGCGTTATGCAATTTTCTTCAACAATGTTTATGAGGGATCTACGTTTTACAAACCAGAAACTTTTTTTTTCCAGGTATGTAAACTATTGATAATATTGACCTGTAAGATTTTTTAAGTGTAATGATGTCCATGTTTGAACGATGGAAAGGCGAATTAGTGCAGGGAGGACAAATTCTCATCTTAGAGAATATATTTAGGATATCCCATAGTTTGTGGTTTGATATGATTTATATTCAACGAGTTGTGCGGGGTTTTTTTTTGTCCCTGGGCTGTTGGATGTGAGATTCTTTTTTATCACACGTTAACCCCCCTCCGGTTAAAAAGTTACGTTGCTGTATTGTTGAGAATTTTGCTTCATGACATTTTGTAAACAAACTACGTAACATTGACGTTTGTTGATGACGTTACAAAACAGCGTAGGAAAACATTGTGTAATAATTTAAAATGTATCTAATGGTCCTAGTAGGTACATTTGTACTTAATCCCACCTTTGGTATAACTAGGGGTCCATGTTTGTTCAACTTTTTATTTTGTATTGCTTATAGGAGTTATGAGATTGATCACTGTTCATTATCTTCGCCTTTCATCCATTGGAGTAAACATGTGATAAACCATCACATGGTATAGGTATGCGTTGTGTATTATGCAACAAAATATTACCCAACAATTTCATTAACGCCATGACGTAGGTAGCAAAGCTCTTTAAATGTGTATATCCACACACAAACAGACGACATTGAAGAAGGGATCTAACTAGATTGGGTTATTCTGATTTCGAATGACCAGCAATGAATTTCACTCGAAATGACCTACATTTTAGCAGTTACCCCCTCCCTTATACCGGATGTTGGTGGCGCTCTTACCTCTTCACATAAACACAATGTATAGTAAAGCGTACGTTTATCATGCTGAGTTATAAAAGGTTGCATTATATCTATGGAAAATATACAAGGTCTAATTTCTTCGATTTCATGGAGAAAACTTTTTAAAATGTGCACTTTGTCAAATTGTAGAGTTGGGGAAGGAGAGGGTGTTATATCCGTGTTTGACGCTTATTTCTGTCCAAGTTATAATGTGATTGAAACCACGAATTTCAGAAGTAATCTGTTTTAAAAACAACAGACACCAAGAATCAAAAGCATATTGAAAGCATGTGATACAACGAGGCATGTAGTATCGTTTAAAAAAGAGGGGAGAGAAGAAGTTGACTTTAAAATATTGCTTGAGCACACTTGATAAGTAACGTATTTAAAAACCCAAACCTCTAAATCCTTAATTGTTGGGGAAGGCGGCAAGGATTGATCATCGATTAAATTTTGACATCTCAAATACCATTCACGACAATGTTGTTTCTAAAAGAGGTGGTACCAGCCTATCTATAAATCGACCTCTGCACGTAAAAGTAACCAAATTTTTATGTAATAATAAAGAGGGACAGACACATTGTTGTTACGAGCCTGATATCATTTTGTGCAATTTGAGCAGTTGCAGTGCTTGCAAGATGAGCTGTACCGTAATTTGGTATATAGATAACATATAATTTTCAATCACACGGGGAAAATATGTCAACATCAATACACTATTCACCATAAACAAGTATACTTATAATATATTTCCATATTTCGGCATAAAATATTCAATATAATGAAAAAGAACTGAATTCGCTATGTATAACTTCAATTTATAACAGTAAATATTCAGTTAAGGGAACAGCCTCAACATATGTGAAATAATTAATGGACATTCAATATTTTCGAAAAGAGTCTGTTAAATTGTGATATTAATGTATTTAAGGTGAAAAATCAAAGGATTTTATAAAGGTACCCATCAAATACATAATAATATGTATCATTAATTAATTGGAAACGGTTTCAAGTTAAGATTTGCATAAAATATATTTTTAGAGAATTCAGAAATTCAGAAAATCAAGTATTTTAACAAAATTTAGGATATAAAAAGTTAAAAGTCTAACAACATCTATTTATATATAAGAGTTGTGTATTTTGCATCGAAAGATCTGTATCTATGATGTAACTCAGATTTTTTTTATGGGCGAGTAACTTACATGTATTTTGGTGAGTGTGTTCTTATTCATGGTGGGCAGTGTATACCACTAGACATACCAATTCATGATAATTTACATGCTCTGTTCATTGGCACCTGATGTACATTTAGCAACAAGTAATTTTGTCCAATGTGAATAATGAAATAATAAATATGCGTTAGTTGAACATACCATGCATATCTGATTGTGTTTTGTACTTTGGTTGTGAAAGATATAATTGAAAATTAATAATGAAGATTTGATGGTATACTAAAGCATTCTGATTCTGATCTACAGAAGTCGGGGACTACTTAATATTCACATACTTAGTTACATTATGACCATATATTGCGTACGAGAAAATCACACAAGGAACACATATAAATGTAATCAGTGACTAAAATGTGATTGTTCAGTTATGCCATATTTAAGTCATTCCTTTGCTGGCAATTACAATCAAAATTAGTAAATTTTCTACTTATTCCTTATGAAAGGCGAAGATAATGAATAGTGACCAATTTCACAACTCCTATAAGGAATACAAAATGAAGTTGGCCAAATAAGGACCCCTGGATATAGGGCACCATCAGTTGTGAACCGCAATGCGCCGCGTACCCCTATAATCAGAGGGAACTAAATCGCTAAGCATTGTGAAAAATGTAGGTTATTAAGCAGAATATAGCCAGTGAATGTGAATAGTACTTATTGTATACATATTTCATTGCATAGATTATTTAATTATTATTATTAATACTATATTATTATCATTATTATTATTATTATTATTATTACTGTTGTTGTTGTAATTCCTACTTTTGTGTAGGTATGTATGTATATGTATGTTAAATTTCTTTCAAAGAGGTATAGTTATGTAAATGAAGTAAAATATTTTTTTTCCATAACGGAAGGCGATATATATATATATATATATATATATATATATATATATATATATATATATATATATATACATGTATATATATAAAGCACAGAAAATTTCACTTTTAATTGGATACCCACTTCCGCCCCTACCCGGGGTTGAACTCACGACCTGCGGAACCAAATCTCCTAGCAGCATGCAACCAGCGCGCTAGACCGCTCGACTTTGCCTAGATGCCTAGACTTGCCTAGATGGTCGAGCGGTCTAGCGCGCTGGTTGCATGCTGCTAGGAGATTTGGTTCCGCAGGTCGTGAGTTCAACCCCGGGTAGGGGCGGAAGTGGGTATCCAAATAAAAGTGGGATTTCTTTGTCAAGGCAAATGCAGACATCATTATAAAGTTTTTGTGTAGCTATATTCCATTATCATATGCATGTGGAGTTTATATATCTCAACTGATTCAATACGCAAGAGCTTGTTCTGCATATGGTCAGTTTTTAAATCGAGGCAATCTACTGACCAACAAGTTGATGGCACAGGAGTTTCAAAAGTCTCGTTTAGATTCAGCATTTCGCAACTTCTAGTTTGCCAATACAACCTATCATAGGATCAAATGCATATACTAATAGTAGGACGTGTAGATACTGAAAATGTATGCCGGTTTTGATGATTATTTGATTTTTTGTTCACATACTAAACACAAACATCTGTAACCGTTTCAAAATTGCAAATTAAAAAAGGGCTGTGGGTTTTTTTTCTGGGCTTTTTTTTTTATATTTCAAGTATTTTTTGTTATTCAGATATCAATTCAAATAAATATGTCCCAATTACATATGAATATTAAACATCACTCATAGTGTAGAAATATCTAACGTATGAAGATATGTTGTAGCGGAGTGGATCTTTTTTAAAGTGGTCATTATGAAAATGATTGTAATTGTTGAATGAGCGGTGAACTTAAAGCTTGGTGCAAAATGCACCTCTTCCTCGCTATACACAAAATATTACTTGGTTTTATTTCACATTCAAGATAATAGACATTAGAATAAGAGAGCAACTGAAGATGTTATCACCACATTATATTACATTTAGTTAATTCCCTGTATAATTTATATATTAAACATTAGGTGACAACTATAATTTTAGAATCATTGGCTCTAAGTTAACCGGTCATTCAACAATTACAATTATTTTCATCATGACCGCTTTCAAAAAACATCCACTGCATTACACCAAATCTTCATACGTTAGATATTTCTACACGATGAGTGAGGATTGATATTCATAAGTAATTGGAACATATGTATTTAAATTGATATCTTAATAACAAAAATAAATAAATTATGAAAAAAATAAATAAAGCACGGCTTTTTTAAATTCACAATTTTGAAACGCTTAAAAACATACAAATAATCATCAAACCCGGTATTAATTTCCAGTATCTACCCGTACGATTATAGGTACATGTACAAGTACAAGTAAAAAAAAAACACAACAACGATGACGGCCGAGTCGTGCCCAGTTGGGCAGACTTTTGGGAGATGCAATATCCTTGCACCCTTTTAAACCTTAATCTTCTAAATCTGTCAGATACAATGTCCCTGAGAATGTTTGCAGTCAAAACACGGGTGATACACAGACGCGCACAAGTTTAATGGTGCGTATATAAATAGAACACAGGTGGGGAAAAATCGGAAGAAAACGAGCCTTTATTAAAATGCATGTGTATATGTAATAAACAACGTAATTTACTGATTTTTCCTTTCAAATCGGAACTTCCTATTTCTCTTTTAGTGTTAATTACAAATAATTGTTTCTAGACAAGCAAATGTTTATGAACTGTACATGAAGGAGCTTTCAGATTTACTGTCCCCGGTTTGCTCGGCAAACCACTGCCTACTTTTCATATTACTTAGAATGAAATTGTGATAAATTTTCACCCTCTCTGGACAGACAAATAGCTCTTCTTCTGTCTTAAAATCGACAGCTTTATGTCCTCCTTCAAATATACCGTCTTTTCTCAATTCCTAAAAAATAGCTTCTTTAACAAAGCGAATAAAGCTTTCGAAAAGTATCGTAATTATGTTTCCCAAACAAAGTTTGGGAACTTATTGTTTTTACTCTGTTTCTTATTAAGGTTTTCCGTTTCAGACGGAAGACCTTATAGTGATTGTACTGTTTATTAAGGTCTTCCGTTTCAGACGGAACACCTTATAGTGATTGTACTGTTTATTAGGGTCTTCCGTCTTCAGCGGAAGACCCTTCTATTATATATATTCTATTGTTGATTTTTCACTTTTCTTATTATTAGGGTCTTCCATCTTCAGCGGAAGACCCTTCTATTATTCTATTGTTGATTTTTCATTTGTTCTAATTATTATTAGGATCTTCCGTCTTCAGTGATGTTAGACGACATGTTGTAGTTGTGCACCTGGGTTTTCAAAATTTCCGGAAGTGTCTAGTATGGAAGCTCGGTAGGGGTCGAAAATGGAGTTTTAAAAAGTGCCCAAATTTTTTCCACGTTTTAAATCAGAACTTTTTACACGTAAATATTTTGCTTAAACATATATAACAAAAGTTTAACAGTTTATTGATATTTTTCGTGCCATATCAAGAAATGGGCCCATGGGCCTCGTGGCTCGCCTGAACCATTGAATTTCTGTTACAATGATTAACTTTTTTCTCACGAAAGTTTTGATAAAACATGTAGAATAAAAGTTGTTCGGTTTTGCAAGATCTATCTAACGATATCAAAAAATAGGCCTTCGGGCGTCATGGCTCGCCTGAACAGTCGAATTTGTATCACAATTAATAACATTAATAACTTTTTTCTCGAGAAATTTTTGACGATGTAGAACCAAAGTTGTTAAGTTTCGCAAGCGTTAACTAACGATGTTAAGAAATAGGCCTGTGGGTCTCATGGCTCACCTGAACAGTTGGGTTATTGTTGCAAGCAATAACATTTTTGTCAAGAAACTTTTAATAAGACATCTAGAACAAAAGTTGTTCAGTTTTGCAAGATCTTTCGAACAACATCATGAAAAAGGCGAACGGGCCTCAGGGCTCGCCTGAAGAGTTTGATTATTGTCACAATTACTAACTTTTTCTCCAGAATCTTTTGATAAGACATGTAGAACAAAAGTTGTTCAGTTTTGCAAGATATTTCAAACGATATCAAGAAAAAGGTCCACGGGCCTTATGACTCGCCTTAACAGTCTGAAAAATGTCACAATCAATAACTTTTTATCAAGAAAATATCTATAGGACATGTAGAACAAAATTTGTTCAGTTTTGCGAGATATATCTAGAATGATATCAAATTTAGACCTCCGGGCGACATGACTCGCCTGAGCAGTCGAATTTGTATCGCAGTAAATAATATTATTAACTTTGTTCTCGATAAAAGGCTGACCACTTTAATTAGTAGCCGAGAGGGGAAGAGAATCATTAATTTATAACACTTAAATAATCAATATTTGTCAACCTCCACCGAAGCTAAATTGTACGTCTAGACAATATATTTGTATCATTATTTATGAACGAAAATCTCAGTCAAATTCTTATCCCATCACATCTAAAATAGGATGGAAGACCCACTCGTTGCTCGCAACGAGATCGCATCTAGTTATTATTATTTTTCTCTTTACACATTTTGTGCAGACGATTTCTCAGAGATGGCTGGATGGATTTCTTTGAAAATTTCAGGGATGATGTATCATGATCTAAACCTGATACATATTTTTCTTATTTTTGAAAATTCACTTCCAGTCGAAAGTTATTCCCCTTTTATCGATTTTCAGATGACCATTTTGTCCGGCCAAAATCTCGAAAACGATAAAAGCTAGAGCGAGGAATGTTTTAGTGATGTTAGTCGACATGTTGTAGTTGTGCACCTGGGTTTTCAAAATTTCCGGAAATGCCTAGTATGGAAGCTCGGTAGGGGTCGAAAATGGAGTTTTAAAAAGTGCCCAAATTTTTTTCCACGTTTTAAATCAGAACTTTTTACTCGTAAATATTTTGTTTAGACATATACAATAAAAGGTGTACAGTTTATTGATATTTTTCGTGCCATATCCAGAAATGGGCCCATGGACCTCATGGCTCGCCTGAACCATTGAATTTCTGTTACAATGATTAACTTTTTCCTCACGAAACTTTTGATAAGACATGTAGAATAAAAGTTGTTTAGTTTTGCAAGATCTATCTAATGATATAAAAATAGGCCCCCAGGCATCATGGCTCGCCTGAACAGTCCAATTTGTATCGCAATTAATAACATTAATAACTTTTTTCTCGAGAAAATTTTGACAAGACATGTCGAACAAAAGTTGTTCAGTTTCGCAAGCTTTATTTAACGATATTAAGAAATAAGCCTACAGGTCTCATGGTTAAAATGAACAGTTGGATTATTTTTGCAATTTATAACATTTTCGTCTAAAAACTTTTAATAAGACATCTAGAGCAAAATTTGTTCAGTTTTGCAAGATCTTTTGAACAACATCATGAAAAAGGCGAACGGGCCTCGTGGCTTGCCTGAACAGTTTGATTAGTGTCACAATAACTTTTTTCTCCAGAAACTTTTGATAAGACATGTACAATAAAAGTTGTTCAGTTTCGCAAGCGTTAACTAACGATGTTAAGAAATAGGCCTGCGGGTCTCGGGGCTCACCTGAACAGTTCGGTTATTGTTGCAATGTATTACATTTTTGTCAAGAAACTTTTAATAAGACATCTACAACAAAAGTTGTTCAGTTTTGCAGGATCTTTTGAACAACATCATGAAAAAGGCGAACGGACATCATGACTCGCCTGAACAAATTGATTAGTTTCACAATAAATAACTTTTTTCTCGAAAAACCTTTGATAAGATATGTAGAACAAAAGTTGTTCAGTTTTGCAAGATCTTTCAACCATATCAAGAAAAAGGTCCACGGACCTTATGACTCGATCGCCTTAACAGTCTGATAAATGTCGCAATCAATAACTTTTTTCTCAAAAAAATTTCCATAAGACATGTAGAACAAAATTTGTTCAGTTTTGCGAGATATATCTAGAATGATATCAAATTTAGACCTCCGGCCGACATGACTCGCCTGATCAGTCGAATTTGTATTGCAGTAAATAACATTATTAACTTTTTTCTCGAAAAAAGGCTGACCCCTTTAATAAGTGGCCGAGAGGGGCAGAAAGTCTTTAATCTATAACACTTAAATGATCAATATTTATGTGGGAGAAACCAAGGGTTCGCTTAATAAAAGAATATAGGGGCACGGATTTCAAATTAATAATGGTGGTAACCAACTTCTTTACAAGCATTTTAATGCACCGGACCACTCCATCTTGTCCATGAGGGTAAGGATTTTAGAAAAAATTTACCATCACATAAACAATCCTACATTAAGCACCCCTTTTCGTAGACAACGAGAAGATCACTGGATCAGGACCCTAGGCACTGCATTTTCATATGGATGCAATGATAATATATATGATGTGGGAAATTTGATTAGTCCACAAGGAAATAACGTTAATGTGATGGGACTCTTTCCCAATACCCAAAGACGAAAACGCAGTCACGGACATCGTTCATATAAAAAACCAAGTATAAATGATATCACGTTTGATTCACTTTTGCCTCACGTCAACAGACAATTGGGTCCACATCATATTCGTACAAAACTTTACTCTATTCCATTGTGGGTTTTACATACGTTATTTGAAGAAGCTATGGCTAGTGTATACTTGGATTTTTCAACACCTGAATATAGACTTAACTCTATGATTATGGATGTTGCCTACCACAGGCTCTATAAACCAGCACGGACCATGGACGATATTCCTTCCGAATCATGCCGTCAGTTCCTTAAGCTCAAATTTACAAACAAAGGAATAGATGCCGTCAACATAAGCAACATGCTTCGTCATAAAAGGGTTCAGTCGTGTATTCCAACTTATTTCAAGTTCAAGTCTACACCCTGTATTTACTACAGCTACACTTCTGCTATTGCATCCAAACTTTTTAATTATAAACAAACTTTGCAGTGCTTAGATATTGACCATCTTATACGTAATCCACCAACATGTTCTTGTTCTTCATCTTCTTTTAACTACAGTCCAGCTGGACATGTCATTACTGGTGATGTTGATATAGTTGAAAATGAGGACCTCAAATCACTTATTCTTAAAGGTCCTAAATACAGAGAACTTCGGTCTTTTAATTGGCGACAGAACTTCATCTCTATTATGAGTTCTGTCGAAGATTATGCCAGACGATGGGCTAAATATGAAAAAGAAGAACTTGATACATTGTCAGAGTGGGTTTAAAAGCATTAGAGGGATATTAAAATCCCGCATTAGACACATGAAAACAAAAGTACGTACCATCTATCCTTCTGTGTTTAGTAAACCAGAAGTGATAAAAGAATTAGATAGGTTACATGAGGAATATGTTTTGGTTCCAGCTGACAAAGCTAGTAACAACATTGTCTTTGTTTGTAAGGCTCATTATTACAACTGTATTTTAAACGAACTTGGCATAATTCCACTTTTGGTAATCATACGTATACTCCAACTGCCCTTTCAAAAGACGAAATTCTTGAAAACCATGCTTCAGTTTTAGACACATTTAATATTCCAGTCAATGGGTCGAATGACTATGAGTTACCATACCTATACTGGATTCCTAAACTACATAAAAACCCTTACAAACAAAGATACATTGCTGGATCCAGTAAGTGCTCTACCAAGCCCCTATCTTTGCTCCTCACGAAAATGTTAACAGCTGTGAAGGAGAAACTTCAAACTTACTGTGCGACTACATATGCCAGAAGTGGTGTTAATCAAATGTGGATTCTAAAAAATTCTAAAGAACTTTTAGTAAACTTGAAATCACAGAATTTTTCCCAAATCAATAGCATTAAAATCTATGACTTTTCAACACTATACACGACCATTCCTCACGATAAATTAAAGACTAGACTTTTTGACATCATAGACAGTTGCTTCTTCAACAAAAACGGAAAACGGAAATATTCATATCTAGTGATCAGTCATTCAAAAACTTACTTTGTTAAACACCACTCTGATTCCACGCACAAATACTCTGAAGTTGAAATAAAAAATATGCTAGAGTTCCTCATTGACAATATCTTCGTGGTCTTTGGTGATCAGGTCTTCCAACAGTCTGTTGGAATTCCCATGGTCACAAATTGTGCTCCTTTGTTAGTTGACCTGTTTTTATATTCATATGAAGCAGAATTTATTCAAAAACTTCTACGTGAGAAGAAAAAATCTCTCGCTGTGACCTTCAGTTCGACTTTTAGATATATCGATGACGTTTTGTCTATTAATAATGATAGCTTTCATTCATATGTCGATTTGATATATCCCTGTGAGCTCGAAATAAAGGACACCACAGAGTCGTCCACTTCTGCTTCATACTTGGATATTTTATTGAAAGTAGACATTAAAGGACACATCGCATGTTTTTAAACTTTTTAATTTTTTCAGCAAAATTAATTTATTTCATGCCTAAAACTACTTTACATGTGTTTTAAATGAAACAGTTTGCGTAGTTTTCGAGTTTGAAAGCGATGAAATTCAAATCTTGCGATATGCATATTTTCTTCGATAGTTTACGCGCCATTATCTGTGACGTCATATTCGACCTCGAGCGAGAAGATTTGAAAACAGTTGATAGCCATTTCATCAACAGATTAGATTTAATTGACAAACAAACAATTATCACATGCATTAACAGCTTGTAAATAACACTGCATTAGGGTGTTTTATGCCGTTTAAGGGTGTACTTGCTGTCAGTAGAGAGGATTTGGACTGTGTTTTTTTCAATTTTCGAAGGAAGGTATGAGGGACAAGACGTGAATATTTTTTGTCGGCACAACGACTTTGCCATAAAACCCCCCAGTAGAATTTGTCCCTGTACTTTTTCAAACAAGCACTTGGACAAAGACGTACATAAAATGCGAGAAAATGGTTCTATCAAAGCTACGCACTGTTACATATAGGCCTACGGCATATGCTTTCCGTTCTGCTCTCGAATTCAATACACACTCGCTCCAACTGACCTTCACATTGTAACAACATAATGGCAGAACTTTGCTAGCAGTGTCTACCAACTGGTAGTTTTAAAAAAGAAATTTAAAGATTAAAGGTAATTGAACTTTCAATTATAAATAATAAAATATAATAATTCCCGACTTTGAATTGAATTATAATGGTTTCATTTTTTAACGCGTACGTGTTTACAACAACAGCACGCCACGCTCCCACTTCCTAAGTCACAACGTGTTGATAACAAAAAATAATGATTAGTCCTAATAAAATTGCTTTAATAAAATAATTTAAAAGTTTTGTGATTTTCACAATAAGTTTGATCATTATTATTTATTTATTTTTCGATATGCACCCGTGACAGTAGGCCTAGTTGTCAATGATACATATTTCGTATCATAATTTAGGCCTATCTAACTTCTCCAAAAATAAATTTAATAATAACTGCACTGTTTATTTTAGAAAAGCAACAACGCTAATTACAGTTGTTTACAGAAATGGCATTACCAAATTGTGTTTAGACAGTGATCCCATGTAAACATTATTTACTCGCAAATTTATGCAGATTTCATACTCGCTTTTCTCGCTACATCTGGGTCGCTATTTGTATGCACTGGTGGCTAAAAGATATAAGACTCGGGAAATTTGTCAACATCGAAATAAATGTTATCCATGGTAAATAATTATAGGCCCCTAAAACCCGAGCTTTTAAAAATATATAACACTACTTTTACAACAAGTTGATCGACGAAGGTCGCATATGACGTCACTGTACCACGTGACTACCTATCTAATTAACTAGGCTTTTTGAAATCGGGGTTTAGATTTAAGTCCGTATTGTGGCTAATTATCGCAATTCTTCAGCGAACGAACTATTACAATTAATTTCTATAAGCATAAGGAAGACAAAATGCATATACTTCTGTATACTTTAAAAACACGAGATGTGTCCTTTAACGGCAAACTAACAACTCAACTGTATGACAAACGGGATGATTTCAGCTTCTCCATCGTCAACTTCCCACATTTATGTAGCAATATTCCATTATCACCTGCATATGGTGTTTATATATCTCAACTGATTCGATATGCAAGAGCTTGTTCTGGGTATAGTCAGTTTTTAAATCGAGGTAAGCTACTGACAAACAAGTTGATGGTACAGGGATTTCAACAGTCTCGATTGAAGTCAGAATTTCGCAAATTCTATGGTCGTTATAACGATCTAGTTCGTCAATACAACCTCGCATTGGGTCAAATGCTGTCTGACGTGTTTCATACCGATTGTTAAGCCGTTCTTGGCACACTGATTTTGACTGCTGATAACTTTGTTTACCTGATCAGGATATGGGGCTCACGGCGGGTGTGACCGGTCAACAGGGGATGCTTACTCCTCCTAGGCACCTGATCCCACCTCTGGTGTGTCCAGGGGTCCGTGTTTGCCCAACTATCTAATTTGTATTGCTTGTAGGAGTTATGAGATTGATCACTGTTCGTTATCTTCACCTTGCATTTGTAAAACACTACCGAAGCTAAATTATACGTCTAGACAATATATTTGTATCATTATTTATGAACGAAAATCTCAGTCAAATTCTTATCTCATCACATCTAAAATTGGATGGAAGACCCACTCGTTGCTCGCAAGAAGATCGCATCTAGTTATTAGGGTCTTCCGTCTTCAGCGGAAGAACCTTCTATTATCCTATTGTTGATTTTTCACTTTTCTTATTATCATTTTTTTTCTTACCGATTTTGTGCAGAGGATTTCTCGAAGATGGCTTGACCGATTTGCTTCATATTTTGAGGGTTGATGCGATGCAATCTGAAGATTTTGAAAAAAAAAATTGCGGTCGCTAGTTACGGCTGATTTACCGTTTTAAAAATGACATTTTGTCCAGACGTTTTGTCATAAACAGTTAAAGATTGAGTCTTCAAATTTTCAGGGATAATAGATGGTGACTTGTAGCTCTGTAATAAGGTTTATCATTGTCATCCGTCACTTCCGGCCGTCACTGTAAGTGAAAAAAAAGAAACGAAAAATTTCAAAGTTCTGCTTTTGAAACAAAACTTCCATAGATGAATTGGGTCTCTTTCGGCGTTTCATAAAATGTTAGACCTACAGGAAGTTTAACCAGCAACTTCCGGTTATTAGAGAAAAACTTCGAAAAATTGGTCTTTTTTTATCCTCGTATATCTAGCTTATTGATCAAGTTTTTCATACGATATTTACAGATAGTATTGACATTATTCATCTCTAGGACATCCTTAATACTATTTCAAAATTCACTTTCGGTCGCGAGATTGGGCCGAATTTCCATTTTTCAAATGACATTTTGTCCGGCCGTTTTCTCATAAACGTTTAATGATTGAGTCTTGAAACTTTCAGGGATGATTGGTGGTGACTTGTAGCTTTGTAGTAATATTTATCATTGTCATCCGTCACTTCCGGCCGCCACCCAAAATGAACGAAGGAAACGTCAAATGTCAAATTTACGCTTTTGAAACAAAATGTGCATGGAATAATTAAGTGTCTTTTGGAGTTTCAGAAAATGTTACATTCACTGGAAGTTTAAACAAAAACTTCCGGTTTTTAGAGAAAGACTTTCGAAATATTGTTCTTTTTTTACTATCATATCTCTCGCTTATAAATCAAGTGTTTGATATGGTTTTCACATATATAATTGATATTATCATTCTTCAGAGTATCGTGAATATTTTTTTTTTTCAAAATTCACTTCCGTTCGTTAAATATCTACGATTTCCGGGGTTTTTTCTCCTGGCGTTTTCTCATAAATAATCAAAGATTGAGTCTTGAAACTCTGAGGAAAGTTAGATGGTGACATGTACATGTGAAATACGTGTTTCAATATTGTTGCCGTCACTTCCGTCATCCACCGGAAGTGCTTTCAAATATGTAATTTTTCATTTTCTGAAATTCGAATGCTCATAACTGAATTGTTTATAATTGATAGATCATGTCTTCCATGAACGTGTTTATTTCTTTCATGTATAGTCGTTCTTCAGTAATTGAATTCTCCCAATCAAGATCCTATCTCGTCAGGAATTGGACGGAAGACCTATTCGTTGCTCGCAACGACATCGTTTCTAGTTATTATTATTTTTTTTCCCCTTTTTTTGTCGGCACGATTTCTCAGAGATGGCTGGATGGATTTTCTTGACATTTTCAGGGATGATAGAGAATGAAAATACCCCGAGGCCGTTATTTCATTTTTTTTCTTCAAAATTTACTTCCGGTCGTTAGATATCTCCATTTTCCGTTTTTTTAGAAGAGATCTTGTCCAGCGTTTTGTCAGAAACGGTAAAAGATAGAGTCACCAACTTTTCAGAGTTAATAGATTTCACTTTGTAGGCGTGCAGTAGGGGGTTAAGAATGTCGGCCGTCACTTCTGGTCGTCACCGGAAGTGATAAAGTGAATCGAAAAATTAAATTTGTAGCTGTTGAATCGAAACCTATACCACTTTATCGGGTGTCTTTTGGAGTATTGAAAACCGTTGACTCCACCGGAAGTCGAAACGTCAACTTCCGGTAATTAAGGAAAAACGTTTCAAATTCTCCCTTTTCAATGCCTTAAATCTCGTTTACTAAACAAGTATTTGACTTGTATTTAACATATGCTGTAGACACTATAAATGTCTAAAGTAACGTCAAATATTTTTCGAAAATTCACTTCCGGTCGTGAGATAGGGGGTGGAAAAATTCAAACCTTGTTTTTTCATTTTCTCAATAATGAATATAGGTAGAGGCTTGAAACTTGTAGGGTTGATCAACTAGCATTAGTCCATTGTACACATACTTTCAATTTTTTCGTCCGTCACTTCCTGTCTATATCGGAAGTATTTGAAAAAAATGAAGATTTTCCGATTTCTTCGAGTGATTTCTCAGAGATGGCTGTGTAGATTTTCTTGAAAGTTTCAGGAATATTGTCTTGTGAAATGAATTTGCTATGGTTATTTTTCTTTTTCGAAAATTACCTTCCGCTCGGAAAATAGGGCCGATTTTATGTTTCTCATAAAAGATTTTGTCCAGCATTTTTCTTGGAAAGGGTAAAAGATAGGTTCATCAATTATTCAGGGATGATAAATCTCCGTTTGTAGGCGTGCAATAGGGGGTTGAGCATGTCAACCATCACTTTCTGTTGTCACCGGAAGGGATTGAAAGAATCGCAAATTTCAAACTTTTTTTTTTTAAATTGAAACCTATACAAGTTTATTAAGTCTCTTTCAAAGTGTCAAAAGAATATTGACCCCGTCGGTAGTCAAAACGACTACTTCCGGTTTCTTGATAAAATACTTTTGTACTTTTTGTCTTTTTGTCCCCATAAATCTCGCTTATATTTGAAGTGTTTGATATGATTTTCACATGGGGGGTGGAAAAATTCAAACCTTGTTTTTTTCATTTTCTCAATAATGAATATAGGTAGAGGCTTGAAACTTGTAGGGTTGATCAACTAGCATTAGTCCATTGTACACATACTTTCAATTTTTTCGTCCGTCACTTCCTGTCTATATCGGAAGTATTTGAAAAAAATGAAGATTTTACGATTTCTTCGAGTCACTTCTCAGAGATGGCTGTGTAGATTTTCTTGAAAGTTTCAGGAATATTGTCTTATGAAATGAATTTGCTATGGTTATTTTTCTTTTTCGAAAATTACCTTCCGCTCGGAAAATAGGGCCGATTTTCTGTTTCTCATAAGAGATTTTGTCCAGCATTTTTCTTGAAAAGGGTAAAAGATAGGTTTATCAAATATTCAGGGATGATAAATCTCCGTTTGTAGGCGTGCAATAGGGGGTTGAGCATGTCGACCATCACTTTTTGTCGTCACCGGAAGTGATTGAATGAATCGCAAATTTCAAACTTTTTCTTTTAAATTGAAACCTATACAAGTTTATTAAGTCTCTTTCAAAGTGTCAAAAGAATATTGACCCCGTCGGTAGTCAAAACTACTACTTCCGGTTTCTTGATAAAATACTTTTTTACTTTTTGTCTCTTTGTCCCCATAAATCTCGCTTATATTTGAAGTGTTTGATATGATTTTCACATGTCTTAATAACAGTATCAACTTCTAGAGTTTTGACAATTTTGTTTTTCAAAATTGACTTCTGGTCGGTAGTAACCTACTACTTTTTCTTTCTTTAGTCTACTTCTTTTTGTTGAGAACTCTTTCAGAAACAGACCTGAAATTTACAGGGAATATAGACAGATAAGAGTCGCTGTCATTTGTAGGAAAACACATCTGAATAGTACTTCCGGTCGTCACCGGAAGTTACGAGAAATTAGTAAAAAAAAATCGATAATACACTTCTCATTTATTTTTAAGGCACATTCTCTGATATATTTGAATGGTTTTCGTAGGAACAGAACGTTCTTTACCGGAAGTGGTCAAACGGAAGACCTACTGATTACTAGTAATGAGTGTCTAGTTATTATTATGCCTCCAAACACAAAGTGTCGGAGACATTGTTTTTCCTCCGTTTCTTATTCTTATTATTATTATTAAGGTCTTCCGTTACCAACGGAAGACCTTCTAGTGAATCTATTGTTTATTAAGGTCTTCCGTCTCCTGCGGAAGACCTTACTGTTATTGTTCGCGTTCTTCTTCATTATTATTATTATTATTTTCCTTGGTAGTACACGCGTTTTTCTCAGCCATTTCTCGATCGATTTTCACGAAATTTTCAGGAAAGATGTCTTTTGGTGACGAGACTTTGCTTGCAAAATTTCGTGCTTGATGTCACTTCCGGTCAGGAGTTATCTCTCTTTTAGTGACTTTTTGAAGGGTCTTGTTGTCCACACATCTCCTCCGTTGGTTTTGAAGCTAGAGTCTTGAAATTTCTACACAAGATAGAGTAAACATTTTAGAAGATTTGTGGGGGATTCGATTTTACCGGAGGCGATTTGCCTAAAAGCTCGCCTGGACCTGAAAAAATGGATGCCAATATTTTTCGCCGATTTCGGCGATTTTTGACCTTTGATCTCCAATATCTTTTTTCTTGCAAATATTTTGTTAAGATATGTAGAACAAAAGTTGTGCACATTTACGAGATCTTTTCGAAAATATCATGATTTAGGGGCTAGCCCCTTAAATTAGGGATCTAGAAGGGCTCAAAGTCTACATCAAATATCTCAAAAATCGTTAATATTTTGGTATAAGTCAAAGAACAAAAAATGTTCATCTCAACAATCCAAATCTATTCATATAAAAATTTAGGTCATATGTTACGTAATAAGGGATTTTAAGGGCCAAAACCATAATTTTTTTACCCCTTGTATCTCGAAAACGACAAATATTTTGAAAAGCAATAAAGAACAAAAGTTGTTCAGAATGATGATCAGAACAATATGCATATTTCGTTTTTACCATATGTGGCCCCGTTAGAGAGCTACAGTTTGGCCCCTAAAAATTACTTCTAGAAATAACTCGAGAACGGTAAAGAATTTCTAAATACTTGTTGAACAAAAAATGTTTGAAATGTCATGACCTTTCTTACGACATCAAGCAAAAGGGGCTGACCCTTTAAATTAGGGGCCCAGAAGGGTCCAAAGGTTTATGAGAATGTCTCAGAAACTATTAATATTTTGTAATAAGTCATTGAAGCGGAAATGTTCATCTAAACGAGCTTGTTCTTATCAAATCAAAAAGTAGGTCATATGTTACGTAATAAGGGATTTTAAGGGCCAAAATCATAAATAATCGACGCCTCATATCTTGAAAACGACAAATATTTTGAAAAGCATTATTGAACAAAAGTTGTTCAGAATGATAATCTAAACAATATGTACATTTCGTTTTTTCCCTATGTGGCCCCGTTAGGGAGCTACAGTTTGGCCCCGAAATATTTCTTGTAGAGATAACTCGAGAACGGTAAAGAATTTCTAAATACTTGTTGAGCAAAAAATGTTTAAAATGACAAGGCCTTTCTTACGATATCAAGCAAAAGGAGCTGGCCCTTTAAATTAGGGGTTCAGAAGGGTCCAAATGTTTTTGAGAATATCTCAGAAACTATTAATATTTTATAATAAGTTGTAGAAGCGGAAATGTTCATCTCAACGAGCTTGATCTTATCAAATCAAAAAGTAGGTCATATGTTACGTAATTAGAGATTTTAAGGGCCAAAATCGTAAATATTTGACGCCTCATATCTTTAAAACGACATATTTTTTGAAAAGCATTATTGAACAAAAGTTGTTCAATGTGTCATAACCTATCGATCAATATCAAAAAATGGGTCTGTGGGCCACATGGCTCGCCTGTAGAGTCGATTTTTGTCGATATCAGTCGATTTCAAAAACTTGTAACTGGTAAATATTTTGTAAGGACATATTGAACAAAAGTTGTTCAGTTTATCGAGATCTATCGATTGATATCAAGAAATAGGCCTATGGTGCTAATGGCTCGCCTGTAGAGTCGATTTTTTGTCGATATCGGTCGATCTCAATAACTTTTTACAGGTAAATATTTTGTAAAGACATATAGAACTAAAGTTGTTGAGTCTATAGAGGGCTAACAAATGACATCAAGAAATAGGCCCGCGGGCCTTATGGCTCGCCTGGAGAGTCGAATTTCAAAGGAATTTCACCGCAACTTTGCTTCAGAAGCTTATGATATGAAAAATTGATTATATCTAAAGTGTCTTAAAGTCGGAAACTAAATTGGGACTCATTTGTCTTTTTTTTTTGTTAACTCCGAGTGCATCAACAAATCGGACGGAAGACCTACTCGTTGCTCGCAACGAGATCGTGTCTAGTTATTACTATTATTTTTTTTTTTTTCATTTCGTCTCCGAGACAGTTGGATGGATTTTCCTGAAACTTTCACAGATTGAAGAGAACGATGGTACCTCGAGGTCTTTTTTTTTTTTTCATTTTTTCAAAATTCACTTCCGTTCGTGAGATTCGTCCGATTTTCCGGTTTTTGAAAGCAACTTTGTCCGTGGGTAAAATTGAAAACGACTAAAGATAATCGAATGAAACTTTCAGGGATGATGGATCTATTTTGTCTATTGTGCATGCACGTAGTATTTTTTGTCGCCGTCACTTCCGGTCGTCACCGGAAGTGATTAAATGAATCATCAATTTCAAACTTTTTTCTTTCAAATTGAAACCTATATCGGTTTACTAGGTCTCGTTCTAATTCTAAAAAAATGTTGACCCCACCGGAAGTTGAATCTCCAACTTCCGGTTATATCAAAGAAAGACTATTCATTCTCTCATTTTTTAGTGCCATAAATCTCGGTCATGAAACAAGTCAATAAGTTGAGTTTTACATATATTATAGTCACTATAAATGTCTAGAGTAACGTCCAATATTTTTTTAAAATTTACTTCCGGTCGTTAGATATGGTGTGGACAAATTCAGACTTTATTTCCCTGATATCTCCGGAACGAGTATAGATATACACTTGAAACTTGCAGGGGTTATAGATTAGCGATAGTCCATCTGAAACATATTTTGTATATGAGTGTACGTCACTTCCGGTTTCAACAGGAAGTGGTTGAAAATTTTACTATATTCAAACTTTTTCAACACGATTTCTTAGAGATGACTGAAAGGATTTTCTTGCCAATTATTAAGATGGTAGAGAATTGTAGTACCCTTAGACACGATCTTTCATTTTTAGAAAATCTACTTCCGTTCGTAAGATATGTCCGATTTCCATTTTCAAAAAAATCATCTTCTCCGATGGTAATCTCAAAAACGACTAAAGATGAACAAATGAAACTTTCAGGTATTATATATCTCTCGATTGTATAGTGCATGTACATTGATTTGTTTTTCCTTATCACTTCCGGTCGTAACCGGAAGTGATTGAAAGAATCACAAATTTCAAACTTTTCCTTTTAAATTGAAACCTACACTAGTTTATAAAGTCCTTCAAAGTATTCAAAGAATGTTGACTCCGTCAGTAGTCAAAACGGCTACTTCCGGTTTCTCGATAAAATACTCTTATACCTTTCGTCTCTGTGCCCCCCATCAATCTCGTTTATATTTCAAGTGTTTGGTATCATTTTCAAATATCTTAAGAAGAGTATCAATATCTAGAGTTAAGACAATTTTATTTTTCAAAATTCACTTCCGGTCGGTAGTAAGCCACTACTTTTTCTTTCTCTAGTCTGCTTCTTTTTCTTGAGAACTCTTTCAAATAGAGACGTGAAACTTTCAGGGAATATAGACAACAGAGAGTCGCTGTGGTCTATGGGAAAACACATCTGAATATTACTTCCGGCCGTCACCGGAAGTTACGAGAAATGGGTGAAAACTTCATTAACACACCTCTCATGTCTTCAAAAGGCACATTATCTGATATATTTGAATGATTCTCGTAAGAACAGAAAACTGTGTACCGGAAGTGTTCAAACGGAAGACCTACTCATTGCTAGTAATGAGTGTCTAGTTATTATTATTATTATGTCTCCGAACACAAAGTGTGGGAAACATATTGTTTTTGCTCCGTTTCTTATTAAGGTCTTCCGTCTCAACGGAAGACCTTATAGTGATTCTTATGTTTCTTTTCCTCTATTATTATCATTAGGGCTTTCCACCTTTCTATGGAAAGTCCTATTGGTATTGTTATGTTTATTATTATCATTATTGTTATTATTATTATTATTATTATTATTAGGGCTTTCCATCTTTCTGTGGAAAGTCCTATTGTTATTGTTCTGTTTATTATTATTATTAGTAGTAGTAGTAGTAGTATTTTCCTGCCGTCAAAAAAAAATTTCGTCTTAAGACTTATCGAAAAACTTTAGAGTCCCTCCTATAGCACTTCTTGAGAAAAAAATATATTTCACCCTTCATCATGGAACTTTGACCTCTTACAGAGTTTTCGGACTTTTTAGCAGAAATCATTGTTATCGCTACTCCTTTTTAACCATAAAGGATAAGAGGATGAAACCTTTGCTGAAGCATAGAGGTCAATTAGTAGAAGCGAAGACTTTCAAATGAAGGGATTCGGTGTCCCCTAAAGGGAGTTAATGCCCCCCCATGTTTTGCGGTTTGTACCCAACAAATTGACGACTCCTAAAGTATTCGTCTTAGAGATACGGAACCCACTGGAACGGGTTGGGTGACCTTGACCTTGAAAAAGTAGGTCAAGGTCAAAGGTCAAGGTCATCCAGAATGGCCAGAAAATGGCACTTTTTATTCGCTCTTTCCCGCTTCAGATAGCATCGAAATATCACATGTGTCAGCATGCAATTCTGAACTGGTCTCGGAATCATGAATTACAACTCTGAACTTTGACCGCTCTGCGAATGTTGGCGACTGAAGGTCGAAAACCCCGTTATCGCTACTCATGCTAGACCGCAAGTCGTGGAGAGGCGAGACCTTTACCGACGAATTCAAGATAAAACACTCTCGCACAGAGAAGTTGACCAAGGGAAACCGAGAACGCTGAAGCACGGTTCTCGCCCCCGAAAGTCTTCGACGTCGTTGTTCGAGCCCACAATTTCTTCATACATGTAGATAGGGACGCGGGACCACTAAAACGAAACCCCGTGACCTATCTGACCTTCAAAATGAGGTCAATGTCAAAGGTCAAGGTTACACTTTCTCCCTTATGGGTCCAGTCTCCACGAGTAAGGCAAACCCATACATCACGCCTGTCGTCCTCAAGGAAGAAATCCCCCACCCTTCAAGTGATCTGTGTGTGAGCAGCTGTTTAAATACACTATTTTGACCGGTCTCATGCCATGCAACAATTACAAGATTCTAGATAATCTGACCTACACCTACACATCTGACCTACACCAATTTCTTCCATTTCTTGACTGTCTTGTAAATCAAACATGAATTCCATTTACATTCATGAAAAGACATAGGCCAGATTCAATTGTCTGCCTGCATCAACATAAAGACTAGGGTTTTTTTTATAATGATGATGCAACTTTACTTGACAGTTGAACTCATTGACATTCCATCCTGACGTAAACAAATAAACACTTACCTGCAGGGTCAGATGGGATGCAATATTCCTATTCTCCGTTCAGATCCTACACTCAGAAACTTTTCCTTGAAACCCCGGCCGCCATTTTGTTTGGGGTAATTTGTCACGCAGCCTAAATCCGTATGCATGCCTCCTTGGGTGAAGTGACTGAAAGACATTGTCTCCGTGAATTAGAACACATAGGATGAGCAATTACAAACTGTATATTAAATTCCACAATCCACAACACACACGGTAAAATCCAGTGCATCTCCACAACATCAACATGAGGCTTGTAGACTCCCAGCATGCACCAGCAGTTACTACAATCTAGGAAAATGTCACATCCGGTTTCTTTGCACCTCCAAATATCCTATCTAACAGGTCTAAAGTCACCCCAAACACCTGCACAAGTCCTATTACACTTTTACATGGTATGTACATATGTGCTGGCTACACAACTCCCACACCCCTTCTTTCCCTAAAACTTGACGGGTACTTAATGCGAAACCAAGCATTGAACACACTTCAACACTCCAATTTAGGCTGCAAATTTGAATTTCTTTTCTAGCCAAATCAAATATTTTTTTTTCCCGGGGGGAGGGGATGTGGTGGGGGCCCTTAGCATTTGAACACTACTGAAAACTACTGAGAAACCGCTAGAAGGTGGAAAGCCCTCTAATTGTTCGTGAACAATTAGGATCACTAGTTATTAGGGCTTTCCACCTTTTTGTGGAAAGTCCTATTGTTATTGTGCTGTTTATTAGGTCTTTCCACCTTTCTGTGGAAGGACCTTTTGATATTGTTCTGTTTTTTATTATCATTATTAGGTCTTTCTACCTTTCTGTGGAAAGACCTTTTGATATTGTTCTGTTTATTATTATTATTAGGTCTTTCCACCTTTCTGTGGAAATACCTTTTAATATTGTTCTGTTTTCTATTATTAGGTCTTTCCACCTTTCTGTGGAAAGACCTTTTGATATTGTTCTGTTTATTATTATTTTCTTTCCGCCAAAATATCTTTCTACACCTTAAGAGTTATCGAGAAAGAATGTAGACCATCATATTCGAAATCTTAAAGCATGCTTAGATTTCACCCTGCGTACTTGATCTTTGACCCTTAACAAACTTATGGGACTTTACGCAAAAACCCTTGTTATCGGTTCACCTCGAAAACCGTAAATGATAAGAGCATGAAACTTTCATTAAATTCTTTAGTCGATCAAGCTGAAGCGTTGTAGTGTTTACTTTTAAGTTTTCGGTGATCCCTAAAGGGAGTAAATGGCCCTAAAAGTTTACGAATTTTACGGAAAAATTCAAAACTCCTAAAATATAAGTCGTAGAAAGACGGAACAACTGGAATGGAATACTTGACCTTTGACCTTGAAAATCAGGTCAAGGTCAAAGGTCAAGGTCATCTGGAAACTTTAAAAATAAGCTCTTTTCATACAGTCTAAAGCATTGAAAGTACAGATAAAGTGTTGTATGCACAAGTAGTCACAAACCAACTTATTCCAACGCATTGCATTACGACTCTGAACTTTGACATTTCTTCAATTTACAGCGACTTGCGTAAAAACCATTGTTATCACTACAGTATGGAAATCGTAAATTGTACGAACACGAAATGTTCACTAAACTTATTGCCTGATCAAAATTGTAAAAGATGACTTCCTGTTTTTTGATGGTTTCTCGATCCGTAACGGGAATTAATGCCCTTGAAAGTTTTCGATTTGGCGTAGAAATTTACAATTCCTAAAGTATTTGTCGTAGGAAGACAGGACCAACTGAAGGGACATCCCTGACCTTGAAAGTTAGGTCAAGGTCAAAGGTCAAGGTCATCTAGAAACTTTGAAAATAAGCAATTTTCACACCGTGTAAAGCATATAAAGTACAGATAAGGTATACTATGCACAAGTAGTCAAGAACCAACTTAAGTCAACGCATATCATTACCATTCTGAACTTTGACCTTTCTTCGATTTACAGCGACTTGCGTAAAAACCATTGTTATCACTACAGTATGGAAACCGTAAATGGTACGAACACGAAATGTTCACTAAATTTATTGCCTGATCAATTGTAAAAGATGACTTCCGTTTTTGATGGTTTCTCGATCCGTAACGGGAATTAATGCCCTTCAAAGTTTTCGATTTCGCGTAGAAATTTACAACTCCTAAAGTATTTGTCGTAGGAAGACAGGATCAACTGAAGTGACATCCCTTACCTTTGACCTTGAAAATTAGGTCAAGGTCAAAGGTCAAGGTCATCTAGAAACTTTGAAAATAAGCAATTTTCACACCGTCTAAAGCATAAAAATTACAGATTAGGTATAATATGCACAATATGTCAAGAACCAACTTAAGTCAATGCATTGCATTACGACTCTGAACTTTAACCTTTCTTCGATTTACAGCGACTTGCGTAAAAACCATTGTTATCACTACAGTATGGAAACCGTAAATGGGACGAACACGAAATGTTCACTAAACTTATTGCCTGATCAATTGTAAAAGATGACTTCCTGTTTTTGATGATTCGTTGATCCCTAACGGGAATTAATGCCCTTAAAAAATTTAAATTTAGCGTAGAAATTTACAACTCCTAAAGTATTTGTTGTAGGAAGACAGGACCAACTGAAGTGACATCCCTGACCTTTGACCTTGAAAATTAGGACAAGGTCAAAGGTCAAGGTCATCTAGAAACTTTGAAAATAAGCAATTTTTATACCGTCTAAAGCATATAAATTACATTTTTTTTTGTATTCAGAGAGATTGTTTGAATGTCTGAAAAGGTGGAAAGACCTCTAATTGTTCGCGAACAATTAGGATTACTAGTTATTATTATTATTATTATTTTCCTGCCGTCAAAAAAAATTTTCGTCTGAAGACTTATCGAAAAACTTTAGAGTCCATTCTATAGCACTTCTTGAGAAATGAATACATTTCACCCTACGTCATGGAACTTTGACCCCTTACAGAGTTATTGGACCTTTTAGCAGAAATCATTGTTATCGCTACTCCTTTTTAACCCTCAAGGATAAGAGGATGAAACCTTTGCTGAAGCATAGAGGTCAATTAGTAGAAGCGAAGACTTTCAAATGAAGGGATTCGGTGTCCCCCTAAAGGGAGTTAATGCCCCCTCATGTTTTACGATTCGTCCCTTAAAAATTGACGACTCCTAAAGTCTTCGTCGTAGAGAGACGGAACCCACTGGAACGGGTTGGGTGACCTTGACCTTGAAAAAGTAGGTCAAGGTCAAAGGTGAAGGTCACCCAGAATGGCCAGAAAATGGCACTTTTATACGCTCTTTCACGCTTCAGATAGCATCAAAATATCACATGGGTCAACAAGGAATACTGGACCGGTCTCGGCATCACGAATGTCAACTCTGAACTTTGACCACTCTGCGAATGGCGGCGACTTAAGGTCGAAAACCCCGTTATCGCTACTCCCACTAGACCGCAAGTCGTGGAGAGGCGAGACCTTCGCCGACGAATTCCAGATGAAACACTCTAGCACAGAGAAGTTGACCGAGGGAAAACCGAGAACCCCGAAGCACGGTTCTCGCCCCCGAAAGTATCCGACGTCGTCGTTCGAGCCCACAACTTCTTCACGGATGTAGATAGGGACGCGGGACCACTTAAACGAAGCCCCGTGACCTCTCTGACCTTCAAAATGAGGTCAAGGTCAAAGGTCAAGGTCACACTTTCTCCCTTATGGGTTTTTGAGGTTTGACCTTGAAAGTGGGTCAAGGTCAAAGGTCAAGATCACGCATCCAGGGGCCAGTCTCCACGAATAAGGCAAACCCACCCATCACGCCTGTCACCCCCACGGAAGAAATCGCCCACCCTTCAAGTGATCTATCTGTGATCAGCTGTGTATATGTACACTATTTTGACCGGTCTCATGCCATGCAACAAGTACAGAATTCTAACTAATCTGACCTACACCTACACATCTGACCTACACCAATTTCTTCCATTTCTTGACTGTCTTGTAAATCAAACATGAATTCCATTTACATTCATGAAAATACATAGGCCAGATTCAATTCTCTGCCTGCATCAACATAAAGACTAAGGTTTTTTTGTTGTTGTTTTTTGATAATGATGATGTAACTTTACTTGACAGTTGAACTCATTGACATTCCATCCTGACGTTCATTGTAAACAAATAAACACTTACCTGCAGGATCAGATGGGATTCAGTACTCATATTCTCCGTTCAGATCCTACACTCAGACACTTTCTAATTCACCGGCCGCCATTTTGGTTGTTTGTTGTCAAAGCCTAAATCCGTATATGCATGCCTCCTTGGGTGAAAAGACTGAAATACATTGTCTCCGTGAATTAGAACACATAGGATGAGCAATTACAAACTGTATATTAAATTCCACAATCCACAACACACTCGGTAAAATCCAGTGCATCTTCACAACATCAACATGAGGCTTGTAGACTCCCAGCATGCACGAGCAGTTACTACAATCTAGGAAAATATCACATCCGGTTTCTTTGCACCTCCAAATATCCTATCTAACAGGTCCAAAGTCACCCCCAAACACCTGCACAAGTCCTATTACACTTTTACCTGATATGTGCCAGCTATGCAAAACTCACACCCCTTTTTTTCAAATATTTGACCGGTACTATCGTGCGAAACTAAGGCCTTAATCTGCAACACTACAACACTCAAGGCGGCAAATTTGAATTTCTTTTCTAGCCAAATGAATTTTTTTATTCATTTGGGGGTAGGGGGGTGGGTGGGGGGTAGGGGGTGCATTTAGCATTTGAACACTACTGAAAAACCGCTAGAAGGTGGAAAGCCCTCTAATTGTTCACGAACAATTAGGATCACTAGTTATTATTATTTTCCTGCCGTCAAAAAAAAATTTCGTCTTCAGACTTATTGAAAAACTTTATAGTCCATCATATAGTACTTTTTGAGAAACGAATACAGTTCACCCTTCGTAATTGAACTTTGACCCCTTACGGAGTTATTGGACCTTTTGCAGAAATCATTGTTAGCGCTTCTACTTTGTAACCGTAAACGATAGCAGGATGAAACCTTTTCTAAAAACATAGAGGGTAATTAGTAAAAGCGAGGGATTTAAAATGAAGGGATTCGGTGTCCCCTAAAGGGAGTTAATGCTTCTTTATGTTTTGCGATTTATTCGTAAAACATGTCGAGTTTGAGAACGGTTTGTCGTAGAGACATGGGACCAACTGGAATACAATCGGTGACCTTTGACCTTGAAAATTAGGACAAAGGTCAAGGTCATCAGAAAAGAGGAAAAAATAGCACTTTTTATACTCTCTTTCCTGCTTAAGATAACGTTGAAATATTATATGGGTAAGTATTGACTTCTTGATTGGTTTTGATAGTATGCATTTCAACTTTGAACTTTGACCCTCCTGTGAATTTCGGAGACTCGCGTCGAAAACCTTGTTATTGCTACTCCTACTCAATGGAAAGTCATAGAGACACGAAACCTTCGCTAATGAATTCACAGTAAAACCGTCTTGCAAAGAAAAAATAATCAAAGGGATACGAAAACCCTTAAGAGGCTGTCTACGATAGAGCCATGCAAATGGATATTGATGGACATGTGTCGGAATTTCATGAAACTTGGTATATATGCTTTAGATAACATAACTTGAACGTAAAAATAATTATTTTCATTCCACTTGATCGGTAACCATGGAAACGAGAGACACTTGGCTTTTCCCATTTCTATATTTAGATCTGTTTTATAAAATCAGACAATGTACTCTTCTTTTTGGTTTAATGTAAAACCATGTTTTGCAATTTAATGATACCTATTTTATGATATTGCAGAGACAAATATGAATTAATAACACATAAACAATCAAAATTTAATACACAGTGCAATAAAATATCAAAGTTTTAAAATGAGGGAAATGCTGAAATTTTATTTAATTTCACCTATTTGTACTGAAACGGGTATAGTTGCCCAAGAAACGCTTCAATAGACATCATATTTGATACATGTGTAGAACCTATCAATTTCTAATACATGTTAAAGGGAATTTGGTTGCAAATGAAATATGGTGGTATATTGGGGGGGGGGTGTTTATGCAAGAAAAAAAGGGGTTGGGGTAATAATGTCCATTGTGTAGAGTTAAAATCTTCAGATAACGTAATATTATCATTGCACATGTCATGCATGAGCATTAATGAAGGGTAAAAATTATTGTTTGTTGTACTTTGACCCAATATTGGAGGGAGAGGGGTTATTTTTAAAAAATCGTTCACCATTACCTTTCACCAATAAATGGTACATTTATTGTAGTCATATACAAGAATTGTGTATTCAAAGCGTTTTTGCTGTCTATCAAATTCAGCAGGCAATTACAACATATGATATATTTCTCATGTTTTAAATTCACTCTGCATATGTAGCTTCATTGTAAGTAAAGCTATAAAGGATGGGGATGGGGGTGGGGGTTGGGGGTGATATTCCACTGTAAGTCAGGTAATGCCAAAAATTCACGAAAGACACATTCATTATAAACATACAGATTTAATCATTGTAATTCTTTTTTGCAAGAATAAAAATTAAAACAGTTTTCCTTAACCACTTATGAGTTCAGTCATAGGTAATTTATATTGGATAATAATTGGCTACATTCAATTGCAACAATATCACTGATGACATTCTGGGGGTCTTCGTCATTTTCTGGACCCTCCCCATTTTTCACCATGTCAATACAAGGAAAGTAATTTTTTTGGTTCCTTGGAAAGCAGGGGTATGGCTGTCTCACTTCAGAAAACATCTGCAAAATAACAAAACAATTCTTATTATTGCATAAGTTTGCCTCTTTGTCAGGACACCCCCCCCCACCCCCACCCCTCGGTCATATAGAAAACCCAGACATATTAGCATCACACGTGTTTTGAACGTTAAATAACCAGAAAAGTTTTTATAATATTTAGAAGTTTTATGGCCACGTTTAACCATAAATTACAATTTCAGCAGCTCATCCTTTGGTATTAAAATCCTCCTTGCAATTTGTTCACTGTTTTTATTGCACAATAATATGCATATGCACCTCTTTTAATCATTAAATTTGAATTTAGGAGATCGAGATAAAGATTTTCATTTCATTGTGAGAATTTTCTATCTCAAATGAGTATGCACTGATATACTCTTTGTGATCTAATAAAATTAAAAACTTGATAATTAATTGATTTATAGATGATGTTTCTTTTTCTAGTGTTTACATAAAAACAATATTTCATGGGTCAAGTTGTCTAAACAAGTGGTGGGTTGTCTAACCAAGGAGTTAAGTTGCTTAAACATGGCTTGCCTGAAGCAAAAAACTGAAAGTAACACAAGATGTGAAACACTAATGGCCACAAAGAACAATAAACAAAGTAAAACAGTTTGATACGAAAAGAAAGGTCTTGTTACAAGGATTGTTAATATGAAATATGACAGCCTATCATTCACCCAGTTTTAAAATTTGGGTCAAATTCCAAATTTAAGGTCACAAGGTCAAAACCTTTATCAAAAAAGTAACTTGACCTGTAACCCATTGATATAAATATATGTATAAATTTTCAAATCAATAGCTGCAGACACATTGCCAAAAGTAATAAAAACTGTTAATGCACAAATGCACATACAGGCTGAGGCCAGATAAAATAATGTGTGGTTCTGGTTACACTCCCTTGAAAAATAGGGTAGGTACATGTAGGTAGTTAGGTATTTTATTTCATTTTTTTAAATTGACTTTTTTAATGATAGATTTTGGATGGAAACACAATTTTCTTTTTCTTTTACTTTTACTTCTTTGCATGTACATGTACCATTTATATATTATTGATATACATGTATATACCTATCAAAATTGGTAGGGATTACCCTAGTTTTGACAATTCATACATATTTATTTCAAATAAAAAAATAAATACAGGGGGGGGGGATCAGTGCAATTGCCAAAATTATGTTTTTAAGCATGAAAGTAGGAAATGATATTTCAACTAGAGTACTCTTTTCAAGCCCTTCCAAGTTTTTAAATCTATTCAACTTTTTCAAAAATAAGGAGGGAGATCGCTTATTATATTCAAGCAACCTGAAATTTGCACTATTGTTTATGTAAGCACTCTTTAGTTCTAAGTCACTTTCTGTCTACTGTTAGATGACCTGTAATGAGTGTTTACAGTTAATTTTAATTTAAGTGTGCAATAAACATGATACACTGTAAATAACAGAATCATTAATAAAATCTTACTTCTTTCTGATTTTCAATTCATTAATCACAGATCTCACAAATATCTCCACAGACTCATACATAAATATATGTCATTTGATTTCATTCCAAAATTGATTTTTAAAATTATCTTGATTCCAATATGCACTGCTTAATATATTTTCTGTTTATAAAAAAAAAAAAAAAAAAAAAACCAACAAAAAAACAAAAAAAACAACACCAAAAAACAAGCTAGTAGTGAAACTACAGTTACATTAATATTAATGCACACCTCCTCCCTTCAATCATTTCTATTATCATTTTCTTTAAAAGTTCCAAAAAAAATGTTTAAAAACTACAATATAATTTGCTCTTACATTCTCCAGAAAAATTCTGGACTTGAAATTCTACTTTATTTGTTTGACTTAATTCAGAATTCAGTTTCCATCCATAACTCTATCAATTTATATATGTTAGTTGTTAACCTAGAAGGGGTCACTTATATTCCTATTGGATTTTATTCATACATTTGTTTGCGTCATACCTTTCAACTCTTTCTTTACATCTGTCTTAATCTGGACACAACTTTTGTATTTCTCAATCTATTGTCTTGTCTGCAAACACAAAACACATATATCAAAATTTCATTATATTCCCTAAATATGATGTAACAGTATTTCAATCTAGAAAATTGTGCATTGAGGAAATTGATATCTTGAAAATTTCAAATAGAAGTAAAATTTTAAAAAAATTCATCCATGAGTATTTATGCATAATTCAATATCTGTTAGTGCAGGAAGATAAAAAAAAAATAACTTACCAGAATCAATGGCAGCTTGAGCAATGTGGCAGATATATCGGCTTTGGAGTCACCCCCCCCCCTTTCACATATGAGTTAGATTTATCATGTAATGGGTGACAACATGTTGTTCTTTATTCAAAGTCAATGTCCATGACTGGCATAGGCATGATGATGTCTGTTAAGTCTAGATCATATTTAATGCACATCAACTGTATGGAGCGCCAAATTAACATAAACTCAAATAATTGAAGATATCTTCAATTATTTGAAGATATCATCAATTCAATTATTGCTCTCTTTAATTGAATTAATGCGCGCATTAAATCAATTATTGCTCTCATCAATTGAATTAATGCGCGCATCAATTGAATTAATGAGAGCAATAATTGATTTAATGCGCGCATTAATTCAATTATTGCTCTCTTCAATTCAATTGATGAAAGCATCAATTGAATTAATGAGAGCAATAATAGATTTGGTGCGCGCATTAATTCAAATATTTCTCTCTTCAATTCAATTGATGAGAGCATTAATTTGGTAGAAATATTGCTCGCAATAATTGATTTAGAGCTCGGTATAAATAATTTGATGATCTCTTTAATTCAATTGAAGATATCTTTAATTATTTACAATGCTTTTGTATAAGGAATTAATGCGTGCATCAATTCTTTTAAAGAGAGCAACAATTCAATTAAAGAGATCATTAATTCAATTGTGAATATGTTGAATTGAATTTATATTTAATTATTTAGTTGCTCTCTCTAAAAGAATCATTGCTCTCTTCAAATGAATTAAAGATATCATTAATTCAATTGAAGAGGGCAATAATTGAATTAATGCGCGCATTAAATCCATTATTGCTCTCATCAAATGAATTAATGCGCGCATCAATTCAATTATTGCTGTCATCAATTGATTTAATGCGCGCATTATATCAATTATTGCTCTCTTCATTTGAATTGTAGCGCGCATCAATTCAATTGTTGATATCATTAATTCATTTGAAGAGATCATTAATTCAATTAAAGCGCGCATCAATTCAGCAGAAGAATTAATGCTATCATCAATTCATTTAATGCGCGCAATAATTCAGAATTGAAGATATCATTAATTATTTGAAGAGATCTTTAATTAAATTGTTGCGCGCATCAAATGAATTGATGATATCTTCAAATAATTGAAGATATCTTCAATTATTTGAGTTTATGTTAATTTGGCGCTCCATACAGCTGTGCAGTGCAGTGAACAATGATTCTGGAATTCACACAATTTCTGATGGACATTTAAAAATCTCAAGTGTGCTGAAGTATACTTCTTGCAACCCTGATGTAAATAGACTCCCTCTTTCCTTGTAATTTTCACCAAGGCTATAAATTTATTTCCCATCACTTTCCACCCATTCCATGGTGTTGTCATCTGCCTTATGAATCATTCTTCCCTACCTTCTTCCCATGAGAGTTCCACAAAGGGAGATAATTTTTTGATAAAATTTCCGAATTTTATACCCCAAATAAATGACTTTCTATTTATTTGCAACCAAATTCCCGTTTAGTAGTGATAATTTCTGCATAAATCTGTGTTCTAAACCAGGAAACTATTTATTCTAAGGGTTTCTTGGGGTTTTATGACTCACTAAAAATAGCATTTAATTTGAAAGTTACATAAACTTACTAGTTCAAACACTATACGACTTAAATCTGGAGAATGAATTTTAAAGTTGTGTTCACCAATTCAAAGATACCGTTCGAATAGACTATGCGGAACTGAAATTATATGTGATTATTCTGCTTTTGATATTTTAATGACTAGCTGAAAATACACCATTTTTGCATGAAATTGATGTGTATATTGTGACAAAAATAGAACGGCCCATTAGGTGTTAGTTCGGGAGGTACTCATTGATTTTGCCACAAAATATGATGTAACTAGTAAAATACTTTTGAAATATCATAAAAAGGTCTGAAAATTTGACAACACCTTCCATAATAATTTTTTGGTTTTGCATGGTTCTATCGTAGACAGCCTCTTAAGCATAGTTATTGCCCCTGAAAGTCTCCAATATCATTATCTAAGCCTATAACTTTTAAATTAATGTAGATATAGACATGTGACCACTTGCATTAAGACCGATGACCATTGACCTTCAAGATGAGGTCAAGGTCAAAGGTCAAGGTCATCATCAAAATTATTTTTTTCCATTTTCAAGGTTTTTCACAGTATTTTTAGCATTGATAAGCTAACCGAAAGTAACCGAAAACCCCTAAACAAATTATTGCCCCTGAATGTCTTGATTAACATTTTTTAAGCTTATAGCTTTTACATTAATATAGATAGAGACATGGGATCACTTGCATTAAGACCGATGACCTTTGACCTTCAAAATGAGGTCAAGATCAAAGGTCAAGGTCATCGTGAAAATTATTAATTAAATTTTCTTGGTGATTTTGAGTTTTGTACATCATCTTAAATATTCTTAAATATCTTTTTTTAAATCATTGTTGGTGGAAAGCCCTCTAATTGTTCGCGAACAATTAGGACTACTAGTTAGGGTCTTCCGTCTTCAGCGGAAGACCTTTCTATTATTCTATTGTTGATTTTTCACTTTTCTTATTATTATTTTTATTCTTTTTTTTTTTTTTCCTTACCGATTTTGTGCAGAGGATTTCTCAGATCGATTTACTTCAAATTTTTAGGGTTGATGCATTGCTATTTGAAGTTTATATCTTTTTTTGGATTTTTGAAAATTCACTTCCAGTTGGAAGTTATACCACTTTTATCGATTTTCAGATGACCATTTTGTCCGGCCAACATCTCAAAAACGATGAAAGCTAGAGTGCTGAAATTTTCAGTGATGTTAGACGACATATTGTAGTTGTGCACATGGGTTTTCAAAATTTCCGGAAGTGCCTGGTATGGAAGCTCGGTAGGGGTCGAAAATGGAGTTTAAAAAAGTGCCCAATTTTTTTTCCACGTTTTAAATCAGAACTTTTTACTCGTAAATATTTTGCTTAGACATATATAACAAAAGTTGTACAGTTTATTGAGATCTTTCGTGTCATATCAAGAAATGGGCCCATAGGCCTCCTGCCTTGCTTGAACCATTGAATTTCTGTTACAATGATTAACTTTTTTCTCACGAAACTTTTGATAAGACATGTTGAATAAAAGTTGTTCAGTTTTGCAAGATCTATCTAATGATATCAAAAACTAGGCCTCAGGACGTCATGGCTCGCCTGAACAGTCGAATTTCTGTCCCAATTAATAACATTAATAACTTTTTTCTCGAGAAACTTTTGACAAGACATGTAGAACAAATGTTGTTCAGTTTCGCAAGTGTTAACTAACGATGTTAATAAATAGGCCTGCAGGTCTCATGGCTAACCTGAACAGTTGGGTTATTGTTGCAATTTATAACATTTTTGTCAAGAAACTTTTAATAAGACATCTAGAACAGAAGTTGTTCAGTTTTGCAAGATCTTTTGAACAACATCATGAAAAAGGCGAACGGGCCTCATGGCTTCCCTGAACATTTTGATTAGTGTCACAATCAATAACTTTCTTCTCGAGAAACGTTTGATAAGACATGTAGAACAAATGTTGTTCAGTTTTGCAAGCGTTAACTAACAATGTTAATAAATAGGCCTGCAGGTCCCATGGCTCACCTGAACAGTTGGGTTATTTTTGCAAGCTATAACATTTTTGTCAAGAAACTTTTAATAAGACATCTAGAACAGAAGTTGTTCAGTTTTGCAAGATCTTTTGAACAACATCATGAGAAAGGCGAACGGGCCTCATGGCTTGCCTAAACAGTTTGATTAGTGTCACAATCAATAACTTTCTTCTCGAAAAACTTTTGATAAGACATGTAGAACAAACGTTGTTAAGTTTTGCAAGATCTTTCAAACGATATCTAGAAAAGGGCTCACGGGCCTTACGACTCGCCTTAACAGTCTGATAAATGTTTTCTCAAGAAAATTTTAATAGGACATGTAGAACAAAATTCAGTTTTTGCGAGGTATATCTAGAATGATATTTAAAAAAGGGACTCCGGGCGACATGACTCGCCTGATCAGTCGAATTTGTATCGCAGTAAATAACATTATTAACTTTTTGTATAAAAAAAAGGCTGACCCTTTTAATTAGTGGCCGAGAGCGGCAGAGATTCTTTAATTTATACCACTTAAATGATCAATATTTGTAAAACATTACCGAAGCTAAATTGTACGTCTAGACAATATATTTGTATCATTATTTATGAACGAAAATCTCTGTCAAATTCTTATCTCATCACATTTAAAATTGGACGGAAGACCCACTCATTGCTCGCAACGAGATCGCATCTAGTTATTTTTTTTTCCCTTTCGTCTCCGAGACCGTTGGATGGATTTCCTTGAAACTTTCACAGATTGAAGAGAACGATGGTACCTCAAGGGATTTTTTTCATTTTTTCGAAATTCACTTCCGTTCGCGAAATTCGTTCGATTTTCCGGTTTTTGAAAGCAACTTTGTCCGGGGGTAAGCTTGAAAACGACTAAAGAAAATCGAATGAAACTTTCAGGGATAATAGATCTATTTTCTCTATGATTCCTGCACGTAATATTTTTTGTCGCCGTCACTTCCGGTCGTCACCGGAAGTGATTATATGAATCGTAAATTTCAAACTTTTTTCTTTCAAATTGAAACCTATATCGGTTTACTAGGTCTCGTTCTAATTCTCAAAAAATGTGACCCCACCGGAAGTTGAATCTCCAGCTTTCGGTTATATCAAAGAAAGACTATTCATTCTCTCATTTTTCAGTGCCATAAATCTCGGTCATAAAACAAGTTAATGATTTGAATTTTACATATGTTATAGACACTATAAATGTCTAGAGTCTATTTAAATATTTTTGTAAAATTCACCTCCTGTCGTGAGATATGGGGTGGACATGTTCAAACCTTGTTTTTTCAGTTTCTCAATAATGAATATAGATATACGCTTGAAACTTGTAGAGTTGATTAACTAACATTAGTCCATTGTACACATACATTCAATTTTTTTTATACCGGAAGTATTTGAAAAAATGTCGATTTTCCGATTTCTTCGAGTGATTTCTCAGAGATGGCTGGATAGATTTTCTTGAAATTTTCAGGAATAATGTCTTATGAAAATGACCTTGCTATAATTATTTTTGTTTTTACAAAATTCACTTCCGGTCGGAAAATATGGCCGATTTTCTGTTTCTCAAAAGGAATTTTGTCCAGCATTTTTCTTGAAAAAGGTAAAATATAGGTTCATCAAATATTCAGGGATGATCAATCTCCGTTTCTAAGCGTGCAGTAGTGGGTTGAACATGTCGACCGTCACTTCCTGTCGTCACCGGAAGTGATGGAAAGAATCGCAAATTTCAGACTTTTTCCTTTAAATTGAAACCTATACTAGTTTATTAACTCTTTTTCAAAGTGTCAAAAGATATTGACTCTGTAGTTAGTCAAAACGACTACTTCCGGTTTCTTGATAAAATACCTTTTTACTTTTCATCTCTTTGTCCCCATAAATCTCGCTTATATTTGAAGTCTTTCATATGATTTTTACATGTCTTAATAAAAGTATCAACTTCTAAAGTTTTGATAATTTTGTTTTTTAAAATTGACTTCCGGTCGGTAGTAACCTACTACTTTTTCTTTCTTTAGTCTACTTCTTTTTGTTGAAACTCTTTCAGATAGAGACGTGAAATTTTCAGGGAATATAGACAGTAAAGAGTCGCTGTCATTTATAAGAAAACGCACCTGAATAGTACTTCCGGTCGTCACTGGAAGTTACGAGAAAGGAGCAAAAAATTCGATAATACATTTCTCATTAATTGTTAAGGCACATTTTCTGACACATTTAAATGGTTTTCGTAGGAATAGAAAGCTCTTTACCGGAAGTGGTCTAACGGAAGACCTACTCGTTACTAGTAATGAGTGTCTAGTTATTATTATTATTTATTTTTTTCCCTTTCGTCTCCGAGACCGTTGGATGGAATTTCATGAAACTTTCACAGATTATAGAGAACGATGGTACCTCGAGGTATTTTTTTCATTTTTCCAAAATTCACCTCCGTTCATGAGATACGTCTGATTTTCCAGTTTTTGAAAGCAACTTTGTCCGGGGGTAAACTTGAAAACGACTAAAGATAATCAAATGAAACTTTCAGGGATGATAGCTCTCTTTTTCTATAGTGCATGCACGCATTATTTTTTGTCGCCGTCACTTCCGGTCATCACCGGAAGTGATTAAATGAATCATGAATTTCAAACTTTTTTCTTTCAAATTCAAACCTATATCGGTTTACTATGTCTCGTTCTAATTCTCAAAAAATGTTGACCCCCACCGGAAGTTGAATCTCCATCTTCCGGTTATATCAAAGAAAGACCAATCATTCTCTCATTTTTCAGTGCCATTAATCTTGGTTATGAAACAAGTTAATGAGTTTTGTTTTACATATGTTATAGACACTATAAATGTCTAGAGTAACATCCAATATTTTTGTAAAATTCACTTCGGGTCGTTAGATATGGTGTGGACAAATTCAGACTTTATTTCCCTGATATCTCCGGAACGAGGATAGATATACACTTGAAACTTACAGGGGTTATAAATTGGCGATAGTCCATCTTAAACATACTTTGTATATGAGTGTACGTCATTTACGGTTTCAACAGGAAGTGGTTGAACAATTTACTATATTCAAGTTTTTTTCAACACGATTTCTGAAAGATGTCTAAATGGATTTTCTTGCCAATTGTGGAGATGATAGAGAATTGTATTACCCTTAGACACGATCTTTCATTTTTAGAAAATCTACTTCCGTTCGTAAGATATGTCCGATTTCCATTTTTCAAAAAATCCTCTTACCGGGAGTAATCTCAAAAACGACTAAAAAGGAATAAATGAAACTTTTAGATATTATAGATCTCTCGATTGTATAGTGTATGCACATTAATTTGTTTTTCGTTGTCACTTCCGGTCGTAACCGGAAGTGATTGAAAGAATCACTAATTTCAAACTTTTTCTTTTGAATTGAAACCTACACTAGTTTATTAAGTCTCTTTTAAAGTATTCAAAGAATGTTGACCCCGTCGGCAGTCAAAACGGCTACTTCCGGTTTCTCGAAAAAACACTCTGATACCTTTCGTCTTTGTGTTCCCGATAAATCTCGTTTATATTTCAAGTGTTTGATATGATTTTCAAATATCTTAAGAACAGTATCAACATCTTGGGTTATAACAATTTTGTTTTTCAAAATTCACTTCCGGTCGGTAGTAAGCCACTACTTTTTATTTCTTTAGTCTGCTTCTTTTTCTTTCAAATAGAGACGTGAAACTTTCAGGGAATATAGACAATAGAGAGTCGCTGTGATTTATGGGAAAACACATCTGAATATTACTTCCGGTCGTTACCGGAAGTTATGAGAAATGGGTGAAAACCTCATTAACACACCTCTCATGTCTTGAAAAGGCACATTCTCTGATATATTTGAATGATTCTCGTAAGAACAGAAAGCTATGTACCGGAAGTGTTAAAACGGAAAACCTACTCATTACCAGTAATGAGTGTCTAGTTATTATGTCTCCGAATACAAAGTGTCGGAGACATATTGTTTTTGCTCCATCTCTTATTAGGTCTTTCCACCTTTCTGTGGAAAGACCTATTGATATTCTTTTGTTTATTATTAGGTCTTTCCACCTTTCTGTGGAAAGACCTATTGATATTCTTCTGTTTATTATTATTATTAGGGCTTTCCACCTTTCAGTGGAAAGTCCTATTGTTCTGTTTATTATTATTATTATTATTATTATTATTTTCCTGCCGTCAAAAAAAATCTTCGTCTTAAGACTTATCGAAAAACTTTATAGTCCATCATATAGTACTTCTTGAGAAACGAATACAGTTCACCCTGCGTAATTGAACTTTGACCCCTTACGGAGTTATTTGACCTTTCGCAGAAATCATTGTTAGCACTTCTACTTTGTAACCGTAAATGATAGGAGGATGAAACCTTTTCTAAAACATAGAGGGTAATAAGTAGAAGCGAAGAATTTAAAAAGAAGGGATTCGGTGTCCCCTAAAGGGAGTTAATGCCTCTTTATGTTTTGCGATATATTCGTAAAACATGTCGAGCTTGAATCACGGTTTGTCGTAGAGACATGGGACCAACTGGAATAGGATCGGTGACCTTTGACCTTGAAAATTAGGTCAAGGTCAAAGGTCAAGGTCATCAGAAAAGAGGAAAAAATAGCACTTTTTATACTCTCTTTCCTGCTTAAGATAGCGTTGAAATATTATATGGGTAAGTATTGACTTCTTGATTGGTTTTGATAGTATGCATTACAACTTTGAACTCTGACCCTTCTGTGAATTTCGGAGACTCGCGTCGAAAACCTTGTTATCGCTACTCCTACTTAACGGAAAATCATAGAGACACGAAACCTTCGCTAATGAATTCACAGTAAAACCCTCTTGCAAAGAAAAAATAATCAAAGGGATACAAAAACCCTTAAGCATAGTTATTGCCCCTGAAAGTCTCCAATATCATTATCTAAGCCTATAACTTTTATATTAATATAGATAGAGACATGGGACCACTTGCATTAAGACCGATGACCTTTGACCTTCAAAATGAGGTTAAGGTCAAAGGTCAAGGTCATCGTCAAAATTATTAATTAAATTTTCTTGGTCATTTTGAGTTTCGTACATCATCTTAAATATTCTTAAATGTCTTTTTTTAAATCATTGCAGGTGGAAAGCCCTCTAATTGTTCGCGAACAATTAGGATCACTAGTTAGGTCTTTCCACCTTTCTGTGGAAAGACCTATTGATATTCTTCTGTTTATTATTATTATTATTATTATTATTTTTCCTCCCCGTGATTTTGAGTTTCAAGATTTATCGAAAAGATTTATAGTCCATAAGAATGTACTCCTTAAAAGATTTTGGCAGTTCACCCTGCGTATATGAACTTTGACCCCTCAAGGAGTTATTGCCCCTTTTGCAATAAAAGCTTGTTATCGCTACTCCTCCGAAATCGTACACCGTAAAGATACCAAACCTTCACCAATGTCTTCGACTAGTCAAGGAGACTCTTCAATCTATTCATTGCGAAATGATTCTTCGACCCCTTTTATGAGTTATTGCCCCTGAAAGTTTTTGATTTTTACAAATAATTGAAAATTTTTAAAACCATTTATCCTAGAGACATGGGACTAACTGTATTAGAATCTTCATCCTTTGACTTTTTGATTTATATCAAGGTCAAAGGTCAAGGTCATTCAAAATATGAAAAATTTAGCTCTTTTTATATCTCTTTTGTCTTTCAACATATACTACATATCATTGCATCTTTAGTATGTCCTTTTAAATCTATTTTAAAGATTTAATTCCTGTACCTTAAGACTGACCCCTTTAAAAGTTATTGCCCTTTACAGTATTAACCTTGTTATCGCTACTCCTCTGAAACCGTACACCGTAAAGATATCAAACCTTCACCAATGTCTTCGACTAGTCAAGGAGACTCTTCAATCTATTCATTGCGAAAAGATTCTTCGACCCCTTTTATGAGTTATTGCCCCTGAAAGTTTTTGATTTTTACAAATAATTGAAAAAAATTAAAACCATTTATCCTAGAGACATGGGACTAACTGCATTCGAATCTTCATCCTTTGACCTTTTAATTTATGTCAAGGTCAAAGGTCAAGGTCATTCAAAATATGAGAAATTTAGCTCTTTTTATATCTCTTTTGTCTTTCAACATATACTACATATCATTGCATCTTTAGTATGTCCTTTTAAATCTATTTTAAATATTTAATTCCTGTACCCTAAGATTGACCCCTTTAAAAGTTATTGCCCTTTACAGTATTAACCTTGTTATCGCTACTCCTCTGAAACCATAGACCGTAGAGACACCAAACCTTCACCAATGTCTTCAACTATTCAAGGAGACTCTTCAATCTATTCATTGCGAAAATATTCTTCGACCCCTTTTATGAGTTATTGCCCCTGAAAGTGTTTGATTTTTACAAATAATTAAAAAAAATTAAAACCGTTTATCCTAGAGACATGGGACTAACTGCATTAGAATCTTCATTCTTTGACCTTTTAATTTATGTCAAGGTCAAAGGTCAAGGTCATTCAAAATATGAGAAATTTAGCTCTTTGTAGATCTCTTTTGTCTTTCAACATATACTACATATAATTGAATCTTTAGTATGTCCTTTTAACTTCATATTAAAGATTTGATACCTGTACCCTAAGACTGAACCCTTTAAAAGTTATTGCCCCTTACATTATTAACCTTGTTATCGCTACCCCTTTGAAACCATAGACCATAGAGACACCAAATCTTTACCAATGTCTTCGGTTTCTCAAAGCACAACTTCAACATATTCAGTGTGAAAGGATCCGCTCACCCCTTATATGAGTTATTGCCCTTTTATGTGTTTGTGCTAATCGTTAACTTTTAAACGGATAATCATAGAAACATGGGACCAACTGCAATGTGATCATTGACCTTTGACCCTGAATATTAGGTAAAGGTCAAAGTTACTTCAAATATTGAGAATTTAGCTCTTTTTATGTCTCTTGTCTTTCAACATACATCATTTTTCATTGCATCATTAGTATGTTCTTTTAAAACCAATTAAAACATCTTTCTTGGCCCTTAAGCCGGGCTCCTTTAAAAATTATTGCCCATCTTACAAATAAAGCTTGTTATCACTAGTCCTTCGAAACTGTTAACCCTGGAGATACCAAACCTTAATCATTAATGTTTTGTACTGAATTAGTAGACTCTTCAATCTATTCAGTGTGAAAAGATTCACCAACCCCTTTAAATAGTTACGGCCCCTGAAAGTTTTCCAAATTTACATTGACTTGAAAGTTTTTTGGCCTCATTTGACCTACTGAAGAATGGATCAAGATTGAAGGTCAAGAAACAAATCCAGAAAAGGTGGAAAGACCTCTAATTGTTCTCGAACAATTAGGATTACTAGTTATTATTATTATTATTATTATTCCTCCCTGTGATTTTGAGTTTCAAGATTAATCGAAAAGATTTATAGTCCATAAGAATGTACTCCTTAAAAGATTTTGGCAGTTCACTCTGCGTATATGAACTTTGACCCCTCAAGGAGTTATTGCCCCTTTTGCAATAAAAGCTTGTTATCGCTACTCCTCCGAAATCGTACACCGTAAAGATACCAAACCTTCACCAATGTCTTCGACTAGTCAAGGAGACTCTTCAATCTCTTCAATGCGAAATGATTCTTAGACCCCTTTTATGAGTTATTGCCCCTGAAAGTTTTTGATTTTTACAAATAATTGAAAATTTTTAAAACCATTTATCCTAGAGACATGGGACTAACTGTATTAGAATCTTCATCCTTTGACCTTTTGATTTATATCAAGGTCAAAGGTCAAGGTCATTCAAAATATGAGAAATTTAGCTCTTTTTATATATATTTTGTCTTTCAACATATACTACATATCATTGCATCTTTAGTATGTCCTTTTAAATCTATTTTAAAGATTTAACTCCTGTACCTTAAGACTGACCCCTTTAAAAGTTATTGCCCTTTACAGTATTAACCTTGTTATCGCTACTCCTCCGAAACCGTACACCGTAAAGATACCAAACCTTCACCAATTTCTTCGACTAGTCAAGGAGACTCTTCAATCTATTCATTGCAAAAAGATTCTTCGACCCCTTTTATGAGTTATTGCCCCTGAAAGTTTTTGATTTTTACAAATAATTGAAAAAAATTAAAACCATTTATCCTAGAGACATGGGACTAACTGCATTAGAATCTTCATCCGTTGACCTTTTAATTTATGTTAAGGTCAAAGGTCAAGGTCATTCAAAATATGAGAAATTTAGCTCTTTTTATATCTCTTTTGTCTTTCAACATATACTACATATCATTGCATCTTTAGTATGTCCTTTCAAATCTATTTTAAAGATTTAATTCGTGTACCCTAAGATTGACCCCTTTAAAAGTTATTGCCCTTTACAGTATTAACCTTGTTATCGCTACTCCTCTGAAATCATAGACCGTAGAGACACCAAACCTTCACCAATGTCTTCAACTATTCAAGGAGACTCTTCAATCTTTTCATTGCGAAAATATTCTTCGACCCCTTTTATGAGTTATTGCCCCTGAAAGTTTTTGATTTTTACAAATAATTAAAAAAAATTAAAACCATTTATCCTAGAGACATGGGACCAACTGCATTAGAATCTCCATTCTTTGACCTTTTAATTTATGTCAAGGTCAAAGGTCAAGGTCATTCAAAATATGAGAAATTTAGCTCTTTGTAGATCTCTTTTGTCTTTCAACATATACTACATATAATTGAATCTTTAGTATGTCCTTTTAAATCCATTTTAAAGATTTGATACCTGTACCCTAAGACTGACCCCTTTAAAAGTTATTGCCCCTTACATTATTAACCTTGTTATCGCTACCCCTTTGAAACCATAGACCATAGAGACACCAAACCTTTACCAATGTCTTCGGTTTCTCAAAGCACAACTTCAACATATTCAGTGTGAAAGGATCCGCTGACCCCTTATATGAGTTATTGCCCTTTTATGTGTTTGTGCTAATCGTTAACTTTTAAACGGATAATCATAGAAACATGGGACCAACTGCAATGTGATCATTGACCTTTGACCCTGAATATTAGGTAAAGGTCAATGGTCAAAGTTACTTCAAATATTGAGAATTTAGCTCTTTTTATATCTCTTTTGTCTTTCAACATACATCATTTTTCATTGCATCATTAGTATGTTCTTTTAAAACCAATTAAAACATCTTTCTTGGCCCTTAAGCCGGGCTCCTTTAAAAAATTATTGCCCATCTTACAAATAAAGCTTGTTATCACTAGTCCTTCGAAACCGTTAATCCTGGAGATACCAAACCTTAATCATTAATGTTTTGTACTGATTTAGTAGACTCTTCAATCTATTCACTGCAAAAAGATTCACCAACCCCTTTAAATAGTTATGGCCCCTGAAAGTTTTCCAAGTTTACATTGACTTGAAAGTTTTTGGCTTCATTTGACCTACTGAAGAATGGATCAAGATTGAAGGTCAAGAAACAAATCCAGAAAAGGTGGAAAGACCTCTAATTGTTCTCGAACAATTAGGATTACTAGTTAGGTCTTTCCATCTTTCTGTGGAAAGACCTATTGATATTCTTCTGTTTATTATTATTATTATTATTATTATTATTATTATTTTTCCTCCCCGTGATTTTGAGTTTCAAGATTTATCGAAAAGATTTATGGTCCATAAGAATGTACTCCTTAAAAGATTTTGGCAGTTCACCCTGCGTATATGAACTTTGACCCCTCAAGGAGTTATTGCCCCTTTTGCAATAAAAGCTTGTTATCGCTACTCCTCCGAAACCGTACATCGTAAAGATACCAAACCTTCACCAATGTCTTCGACTAGTCAAGGAGATTGTTCAATCTATTCATTGCGAAATGATTCTTCGACCCCTTTTATGAGTTATTGCCCCTAAAAGTTTTTGATTTTTACAAATAATTGAAAAAATTTAAAACCATTTATTCTAGAGACATGGGACTAACTGCATTAGAATCTTCATCCTTTGACCTTTTGATTTATATCAAGGTCAAAGGTCAAGGTCATTCAAAATATGAGAAATTTAGCTCTTTCTATATATATTTTGTCTTTCAACATATACTACATATCATTGCATCTTTAGTATGTCGTTTTAAATCTATTTTAAAGATTTATTTCCTGTACCTTAAGATTGACCCTTTTAAAAGTTATTGCCCTTTTCAGTATTAACCTTGTTATCGCTACTCCTCTGAAACCATAGACCGTAGAGACACGAAACCTTCACCAATGTCTTCAACTATTCAAGGAGACTCTTCAATCTATTCATTGAGAAAATATTCTTCGACCCCTTTTATGAGTTATTGCCCCTGAAAGTTTTTAATTTTTACAAATAATTAAAAAAAATTAAAACCATTTATCCTAGAGACATAGGACCAACTGCATTAGAATCTTCATCCTTTGACCTTTTAATTTATGTCAAGGTCAAACGTCAAGGTCATTCAAAATATGAGAAATTTAGCTCTTTTTACATCTCTTTTGTCTTTCAACATATACTACATATCATTGCATCTTTAGTATGTCGTTTTAAATCTATTTTAAAGATTTAATTCCTGTACCCTAAGATTGACCCCTTTAAAAGTTATTGCCCCTTACAGTATTAACCTTGTTATCGCTACTCCTCTGAAACCATAGACCGTAGAGACACCAAACCTTCACCAATGTCTTCAACTATTCAAGGAGACTCTTCAATTTATTCATTGCGAAAATATTCTTCGACCCCTTTTATGAGTTATTGCCCCTGAAAGTTTTTGATTTTTACAAATAATTAAAAAAAATTAAAACCTAGAGACATGGGACCAACTGCATTAGAATCTCCATTCTTTGACCTTTTGATTTATATCATGGTCAAAGGTCAAGGTCATTCAAAATATGAGAAATTCAGCTCTTTTTAGATCTCTTTTGTCTTTCAACATATACTACATATAATTGAATCTTCAGTATGTCCTTTTAAATCCATTTTAAAGATTTGATACCTGTACCCTAAGACTGACCCCTTTAAAAGTTATTGCCCCTTACATTATTAACCTTGTTATCGCTACCCCTTTGAAACCATAGACCATAGAGACACCAAACCTTCACCAATGTCTTCGGTTTCTCAAAGCACAACTTCAACATATTCAGTGTGAAAGGATCCGCTGACCCCTTATATGAGTTATTGCCCTTTTATGTGTTTGTACTAATCGTTAACTTTTAAACGGATAATCATAGAAACATGGGACCAACTGCAATGTGATCATTGACCTTTGACCCTGAATATTAGGTAAAGGTCAAAGGTCAAAGTTACTTCAAATATTGAGAATTTAGCTCTTTTTATATCTCTTTTGTCTTTCAACATACATCATTTTTCATTGCATCATTAGTATGTTCTTTTAAAACCAATTAAAACATCTTTCTTGGCCCTTAAGCCGGGCTCCTTTGAAAATTATTGCCCATCTTACAAATAAAGCTTGTTATCACTAGTCCTTCGAAACCGTTAACCCTGGAGAAACCAAACCTTAATCATTAATGTTTTGTACTGATTTGGTAGACTCTTCAATCTATTCAGTGCGAAAAGATTCACCAACCCCTTTAAATAGTTATGGCCTCTGAAAGTTTTCCAAGTTTACATTGACTTGAAAGTTTTTTGGCCTCATTTGACCTACTGAAGGATGGATCAAGATTGAAGGTCAAGAAACAAATCCAGAAAAGGTGGAAAGACCTCTAATTGTTCGCGAACAATTAGGATTACTAGTTATTAGGTCTTTCCACCTTTCTGTGGAAAGACCTTTTGTTATTGTTCTGTTTTTTATTATTATTATTATTATTATTTGTCTTCTTTTCTTTCCGCCGCGAGAAGCTCTTGACGTTTTAAGACTTATCGAAAAACAATGTAGACCATCATATTTGACATCTCGAAACATGCTCAGATCTCACCCTGCGTATTTGATCTTTGACCCCTAACGAACTTATGGGACTTTACACAAAAAACCCTTGTTATCGGATCACCTCGATAACCGCAAATGATAAGAGCATGAAACTTTCACTAAATTCTTTAGTCCATCAAGCTGAAGCGTTGTAGTGTTTACTTTTTAGTTTTCGGTGATCCCTAAAGGGAGTTAATGGCCCCGAAAGTTTACGATTTTTACGGAAAAATTCAAAACTCCTAAAATATAAGTCGTAGAAAGACGGAACCAACTGGAAAGGAATACTTGACCTTTGACCTTGAAAATCAAGGTCATCTGGAAACTTTAAAAATAAGCACTTTTCATACAGTCTAAAGCATAGAAAATACAGATAAAGTGTTGTATGCACAAGTAGTCACAAACCAACTTCTTCCAACGCATTGCATTACGACTCTCAACTTTGACCTTTCTTCAATTTACAGCGACTTGCGTAAAAACCATTGTTATCACTACAGTATGGAAAGCGTAAATGGGACGAACACGAAATCTTCACTAAACTTATTGCCTGATCAATTGTAAAAGATGACTTCCTGTTTTTGATGGTTTCTCGATCCGTAACGGGAATTAATGCCCTTGAAAGTTTTCGATTTCGCGTAGAAATTTACAACTCCTAAAGTATTTGTCGTAGGAAGACAGGACCAACTGAAGTGACATCCCTGACCTTTGACCTTGAAAATTAGGTCAAGGTCAAAGGTCAAGGTCATCTAGAAACTTTGAAAATAAGCAATTTTCATACCGTCTAAAGCATATAAAGTACAGATAAGGTATACTATGCACAAGTAGTCAAGAACCAACTTAAGTCAACGCATATCATTACCATTCTGAACTTTGACCTTTGTTCGATTTACAGCGACTTGCGTAAAAACCATTGTTATCACTACGGTATGGAAACCGTAAATGGTACGAACACGAAATGTTCACTAAACTTATTGCCTGACCAATTGTAAAAGATGACTTCCGTTTTTGATGGTTTCTCGATCCGTAACGGGAATTAATGCTCTTGAAAGTTTTCGATTTCGCGTAGAAATTTACAACTCCTAAAGTATTTGTCGTAAGAAGACAGGACCAACTGAAGTGACATCCCTGACCTTTGACCTTGAAAATTAGGTCAAAGGTCAAGGTCATCTAGAAACTTTGAAAATAAGCAATTTTCACACCGTCTAAACCATATAAAGTACAGATTAGGTATAATATGCACAATAAGTCAAGAACCAACTTAAGTCAATGCATTGCATTACGACTCTGAACTTTGACCTTTCTTCGATTTACAGCGACTTGCGTAAAAACCATTGTTATCACTACAGTATGGAAACCGTAAATGGGATGAACACGAAATGTTGACTAAACTTATTGCCTGATCAATTGTAAAAGATGACTTCCTGTTTTTGATGATTCGTTGATCCCTAACGGGAATTAATGCCCTTAAATTTTTTTAATTTAGCGTAGAAATTTACAACTCCTAAAGTATTTGTTGTAGGAAGACAGGACCAACTGAAGTGAAATCCCTGACCTTTGACCTTGAAAATTAGGTCAAGGTCAAGGTCATCTAGAAACTTTGAAAATAAGCAATTTTTATACCATCTAAAGCATATAAAGTACACATTTTTTTTGTATTTAGAGACATTGTTTGAATGTCTGAAAAGGTGGAAAGACCTCTAATTGTTCGCAAACAATTAGGATTACTAGTTATTATTATTATTATTTTTCCTCCGCGTGATTTTGAGTTTCAAGATTTATCGAAAAGATTTATAGTCCATAAGAATATACTCCTTAAAAGATTTCGGCAGTTCACCCTGCGTATATGAACTTTGACCCCTCAAGGAGTTATTGCCCCTTTTGCAATAAAAGCTTGTTATCGCTACTCCTCCGAAACCGTACACCGTAAAGATACCAAACCTTCACCAATGTCTTCGACTAGTCAAGGAGACTCTTCAATCTATTCATTGCGAAATGATTCTTCGACCCCTTTTATGAGTTATTGCCCCTGAAAGTTTTTGATTTTTACAAATAATTGAAAAAAATTAAAACCATTTATCCTAGAGACATGGGACTAACTGCATTTGAATCTTCATCCTTTGACCTTTTAATTTATATCAAGGTCAAAGGTCAAGGTCATTCAAAATATGAGAAATTTAGCTCTTTTTATATCACTTTTGTCTTTCAACATATACTACATATCATTGCATCTTTAGTATGTCCTTTTAAATCTATTTTAAAGATTTAATTCCTGTACCCTAAAATTGACTCCTTTAAAAGTTATTGCCCTTTACAGTATTAACCTTGTTATCGTTACCCCTTTGAAACCATAGACCATAGAGACACCAAACCTTCACCAATGTCTTCGGTTTCTCAAAGCACAACTTCAACATATTCAGTGTGAAAGGATCCGCTGACCCCTTATATGAGTTATTGCCCTTTTATGTGTTTGCGCTAATCGTTAACTTTTAAACGGATAATCATAGAAACATGGGACCAACTCCAATTTGATCATTGACCTTTGATCCTGAATATTAGGTAAAGGTCAAAGGTCAAAGTTACTTCAAATATTGAGAATTTAGCTCTTTTTATACCCCTTTTGTCTTTCAACATACATCATTTTTCATTGCATCATTAGTATGTTCTTTTAAAACCAATTAAAACATCTTTCTTGGCCCTTAAGCCGCGCTCTTTTAAAAATCATTGCCCATCTTACAAATAAAGCTTGTTATCACTAGTCCTTCGAAACCGTTAACCCTGGAGATACCAAACCTTAATCATTAATATTTTGTACTGATTTAGTAGACTCTTCAATCTATTCAGTGCGAAAAGATTCACCAACCCCTTTAAATAGTTATGGCCCCTGAAAGTTTTCCAAGTTTACATTGACTTGAAAGTTTTTTGGACTCATTTGACCTACTGAAGAATGGATCAAGATTGAAGGTCAAGAAACAAATCCAGAAAAGGTGGGAAGACCTCTAATTGTTCTCGAACAATTAGGATTACTAGTTATTAAGGTCTTCCGTTCCAGACGGAAGACCTTATAGTGATTCTACTGTATATTATTATGTCTCCGAACACAAAGTGTCGGAGACATATTGTTTTTGCTCCGTTTCTTATTATTCTTATTTTCTTCTTCTTCTTATTCCTCTTCTTTCCTGAGAAATTTGTCCGCTCGATTGTATGAAAGTGCTTCGACAGATCCACTTCAAACTTTGTGAACTGATAGGGGGTCATGAGGAGGGTGCAATCAACTTTTCAAATTTTCAAAATGGCCGCCGTTTCAAGGTGGCGGCCAAAAAAGTCAAAAACTCAAAATTGTCGGATTTCAACCAAATTTTATTTCTAGAGTAGTATTGTGACCCCGAGTCCATTTCCACCATCAAATTTTTTTTGAGCCGCCATTTTCAAAATGGCCGCCATATACCGAAATTTTTAAAAGTGTTACAATCTCTACAACATTAGGGTTCTGGGGTCAATTGAGCGTCAACAGTTCATTTCTAGCATCAGTATTTCCTTCCAATCAATTTTCAAATGTTTCAAAATGGCTGCCATTGAAGAAAATGGCGGCGAAAATTCCAGTCCGTCGAATTTGAACCTAATTTACTCTCTAGGTTTGATGGAGGATTCTGAGTCCATTTCTGGCATCAAAAACCATTTCTGGCGTGGGGAGGTGTTCGGAGACATTTGTGTTGGCATCCCAATACAGTTATAGCTCGTTATTATTTTTCCCCCCTTTTTTTGTCGGCACGATTTATCAGAGATGGCTGGATGGATTTTCTTGAAATTTCCAGGGATGATAGAGAATGAAAATACCCCCAGGCGTTTTTCATTTTTTCAAAATTCACTTCCGGTCGCTAGATATGTCCAATTTCCGTTTTTTTAGAACAGATTTTGTCCATCGTTTTTCTCAGAAACGGTAAAAGATAGAGTCACCAAATTTTCAGAGTTGATAGATCTCACTTTGTAGGCGTGCAGTTGGGGGTTGAAAATGTCGGCCGTCACTTCCGGTCGTCACCGGAAGTGATAAGAAGAATCGAAAAATTAAAGTTGTAGTTGTTGAATCGAAACCTAAACCACTTTATCAGGTATCTTTTGGAGTATTGAAAACCGTTGACCCCACCGGAAGTGGAAACGTCGACTTCCGGTAATTACGGAAAAACATTTCAAATTCTCCTTTTTCAATGCCTTAAAGCTGACATGAATTAATAAATACGTACACCTTTCTCATCTTATCCGCCATATTTCTTTCAGGTAGCCTAATTTACTCTACCCGTATATACCCCAAATGTGATTGTCACACCTGAGTGATTTTTCTAGGTGGACTCAACCAGTGCACATCTCCGATAGTAATATATAGGGAATGAGAAACAAATAAAATAACATTTTAAAACATTATGCTTTGCTCAAAATTACAAAATATTGATTGTATACTAATGCAACATTCTGGAAGTTTAGATAAGTTACACAAAAATGCCCAAAAAAAACAACAAAAAAAAGCTTTTCTTGCATACTTGTAAGTGCATGCAAGTATTTGCATTTTCTAATAAAATAAATGCGGATAAATCATTTGCCAATTACATACTGATAGAATGGAATAGGCAAAGAGCATAAAATATATTATTGATATCAATTCTTGCAAAATAAAGGTGCATGCCATATGCATAATATGCAATGCACAAGGTATAATCGCCAAAAAAAGTATCAAATACGGGCGTCTATTCAACAGGTATCGGAGATGTGCACTTACCGAAAATATTAGATTCTCTTTATTCTGATAAATCCACGAAACAAAATGATAAACTCCATTTGTATCTCGTTAGAACTTTACAACACGTTCTCATTCCATTATACAGACTGCGACACACTTCACCCGTGCCAAACAGTGTGTCCTCAATCAGGGGAGATGTCAGAGTCGAAAATTTTTCCTGTATTGAATGCTTGTCTGGTCGAGGTTTTGCAGTTTATAGAAATAGGGAATCTAATATCTGGTTGGATATATTGCGTGCACAATTCAAAATTTCTCGATGATCATATACAAACTTGGATATACAAATAAGGGAATAATGATCGAAAATATACATCTGTGTGCAAATGCGTGTATTACATTTGCAATCCACAATAAACAGTTCATTACACAAAGACACATATGAAAGGAAATTTATAAACGAAAATATAGTTTTGTTGTCTCTTTTGGAACCACATAATTATTTACGGTCTCTGTGTGTCCATATTCATTGAGAGAGAGAGAGAGAGAGAGAGAGAGAGAGAGAGAGAGAGAGAGAGAGAGAGAGAGAGAGAGAGAGAGAGAGAGAGAGAGAGAGAGAGAGCGACCGTCCTACTTCGATTTATAATATACCATTTCACAGAAGGAAAGAAAATTGATCACTTATATAAATGTAAGCTTTCAAGCATTAAAAATGTCCAGCTATTTAAAAATTTGTGATTGACAATATATTGGAAACTTACAGGAGTTGATGCCTATAATTGAATTCATTAAAGATAATAAAAAAAAAATATTAGTTTGAACTGTGCATGTAGAAAATACTGACTTTGTATGTTAGAATAACGGGAAAAAAGAAAATTGTCAAAAAAAGTGGGGAAAGCAGACCAGCCTTCCTGCCCACCCCAACCCCCTGTTTTCGTGCCTGAAACAACATATCAATTCGTGTTGAAAGAAAGGTGCATATCTACATTTCATTAAATTCCAAAGGAGCTCGAATTTATGTGTTCCCCTATTAATTATTTTGTATGCAAGATTCGTTCCCGAATTTCAGTCAGAGCAGAAATAAATTCATGTTGAAGTATATCTAGTTTGAATGCAAATGTAGGGTTCCTTCTTTTAATTTCATCAGACTCATTAGAAACCCCTCTCCCAAACTATGCAGCTTTGTTTCTATTGATATCTAAATCGGTATATGAATCCGGATATAAATTATATCATGTTTTTTCGTGATCATATAGATATTGCTACTGATAACGAAAAAAGAAAATGTTTATACTCTTGCCTTCTGCATATCCTACTAATGCATTACAGTATATTGACATTGTATCATATCAAATAAAAGCTCAACACGAATTTTACTGATTTATGCATACTAAAATCTTATCGAATACATTTGAATTTGAAATTTCTACGTACAGCGGTATGGCCATTGCGCCAGATCTACGAAATGAAAATATTTATGAATAAATTACACTCAAGCCTCAAAGTAATCATTATGGCATGTTACAGAAACGTTAAAACACACAAATGCTATAGTCCTGCAATGCATGCATGCGATTTTTCTGAATGCAAGGTGAAGATAACGAACAGTAATCAATCTCATAACTCCTACAAGCAATACAAAATAGATAGTTGGGCAAACACGTATTTATGTATTCATGTATTTATGTATTCATGAATGAAGTTCCTACGCTTGAAAATATCTTGGTCTTTATGCATTTTGTTTTGTGATTTTGGTTTACCATTCCTTACACTGTGTAAATGAAGGAAAACTTGGTAAAGGGTGCAATTCTACATGCACCATACAATTAGTATACATGCATGTGTTGCAAAACAAAATGTACATGTAATAACCAGACATGTATCGTCATTTTTCATGGGGGGGGGGGGGGGTACAACAGGGGAAAAAATGGAAAATTGGATTCTTCAAAATTTCTTGCCATTCAAAATAATAATTAAAAAAGATGAACGAAAACAGCAATAAAATAAAACAAAACACCCAAACAAACCAAGATGTTTTGTCCGATGTTTAAAGTCCTAATGTAGGGTGAAGGGTTAAAGAGTCTTTTACTTTGACTACCCCAATAATTTCCCCCTACACTTCATTTTATTCAATCGTTGGGGGTCGGATGGGGTGGTTAGAGTCCTATACTATGAGTGCCTCATATCTTCATTTTCTTAATTGGTGGTGGTGTGTGTCTTCTACTATTATATCAGAACTTTCAAGCTGGGGTAAGTGGGGGAGGGGTTGTCACTCAATGTATCTTTTATTTACATTACAAACTAACAAAAAATGGATATTGTTATTAAAGGTGGGTGACAGACACTCTTGTCCTCTCCCCTTGATGATTGATAACGACGCATAATATGATAAACTCGATTATTACATTTTGCATTAGTACAATTTGCGTCGAGTTCGACGCAGAATGTAAGAACGCAAAATGACATAGATATATAAGATCTATTGAGCGCCAAATTAGCATAAAATGAAGTAATTGAAAATAACATTATTTAAAAATATGTTTAATTTTTAATTAATGCGTGCTTTAAATGAATCAAATAAATCTGTATTATCAATTAATGAGAGCAATATTGAGTTACTAGTACTGTTCTCTTTTTATTGAATTAACGATATCATTTGTCTTAATAAGAGCATGATTATTACAAGATCATCGGTTCTCTCTTTCTCTCTCTTGTCGTTATCTCTCTCGTTACCTCTCTCTCTCTCTCTCGTTACCCCTCTCTCTCTCTCTCTCTCTCTCTCTCTCTCGTTACCTCTCTCTCTCACGTTACCTCTCTCTCTCTCGTTACCTCTCTCTCTCTCTCTCTCTCTCTCTCTCTCTCTCTCTCTCTCTCTCTCTCTCTCTCTCTCTCTCGTTACCTCTCTCTCTCGTTACCTCTCTCTCTCTCGTTACCCCTCTCTCTCGTTACCCCCCCCCTCTCTCTCTCTCTCTCATATCCCATACACTCGTACAGTGTTGTATATGCAAAATGTACCTAAATGATTTCCTGATTTATAAATCTGCAATACTCTGACCAGTAAATCATATGGTATAAGGATTCATGTACAATACAGGGTAAATATTATACTCTGATACTTCCCCTGATTGAAGATTACTGATCGGCACGGGCTAAGTGTGTCGCAGTCTGTACAATGGACAATGTTGTTTACTGTTGGAATGCAAATGGAGTTTATCGTTTTGTTTCATGGATCATGCAAATAAAGGGAGTTTTACTACTACTTAGAGTATTTTCGACAAGTGTACACGTACATCTGTGGTCCTTTACAGATATTACGAGTAGGCCCAGGTAAATAGTCGTCCGCATTCGATGCGTTTTCATGGCGAGCATACATGCCATTTTTATAAGTACAGTAGTATTTATGTCTTTGCCTTTTAATTGAAGTAATTGTGAATGGTATAGATTGTATACTCTTTGCTTATTCCATTTCATCAATAGATAAAAGATGAAATATTTCTCCGCATTTTTGTATAGTTTTGACATATTTACTGCAAATGTACGCACGTTCACGTAAAGAAAAGGCATTCTATATATAATTATCCAAATATATATATTTAGAACGATTTACTACTGTACGATATGTTTATTATAATTTTGAGCACTGCGTGGTGTTCCAAAACGTGATTTCATTTCTTCTTGATGTCCTATAAATTAGTATCGGAGATGTACGTGTTACTTGTCGAAGCTACCCGCACAGGTGAATCGAAGACACTGATGTGAAGTGAAGCGTAGCAAAGCTCGTCCCCTTATATACCATGCGAACCCCGATACATATAACAATAGAAATTCCAACTAATATGGCGGATTAGCAGAGAAATATGGCGGACATATAGAATTATACTATATTTATTAATTCATGTCAGCTTTAAATCTCGTTTACAAAACAAGTGTTTGACTTGTATTTAACATATATTGTAGACAATATAAATGTCTGGAGTAACGTCAAAATTTTTTCGAAAATTCACTTCCTGTCGTGAGATAGGGGGTGGACAAATTCAAACTTTGCTTTTTCAGTTTCTCAATAACCAAAATATATAGACGCTTGAAACTTGTAGGGTTGATCAACTAGCATTAGGCCATTGTACACATACTTTCAATTTTTTCGTCCGTCACTTCCGCTCTATACCGGAAGTATTTGAAAAAAATTACGATTTTCCGATTTCTTCGAGTGATTTCTCAGAGATGGCTGGATAGATTTTCTTGAAATTTTCAGGAATAATGTCTGATGAAATGACATTCCTGTGGTTATTTTTGTTTTTCCAAAATTCACTTCCAGTCGGAAAATATGGCCGATTTTCTGTTTCTCAAACGAGATTTTGTCCAGCATTTTTCTTGGAAAGGATAAAAGATAGGTTCATCAAATATTCAGGGATGATCAATCTCTGTTTGTAAGCATGCAATAGGGTGTTGAGCATGTCGACCGTCACTTCCTGTCGTCACCGGTAGTGATGGAAATAATCGTAAATTTCAAACTTTTTCTTTTAAATTGAAACTTATACTACTTTATTAAGTCTCTTTCAAAATGTCAAAAGAATATTGACCCCGTCGGTAGTCAAAACGATTACTTCCGGTTTCTTGATAAAATCCTTTTTTACTTTTTGTCTCTTTGTTCCCACAAATCTTGCTTACATTTGAAGTCTTTCATATGATTTTCACATGTCTTAAGAATAGTATCAACTTCTAGAGTTTTGACAATTTCGTTTTTCAAAATTGACTTCCGGTCGGTAGTTACCTACTACTTTTTCTTTCTTTAGTCTACTTCTTTTTGTTAAGAACTCTTCGGATAGAGACGTGAAATTTTCAGAGAATATAGACAGTATAGAGTCACTGCCATTCATAAGAAAACACATCTGAATAGTACTTCCGGTCGTCACCGGAAGTTACAAGAAATGAGTAAAAAATTCGATAATACACTTCTCATTTATTGTTAAAGTATATTCTCTGATATATTTGAATGGTTTTCGTAGGATCAGAAACCTCTTTACCGGAAGTGAACAAACTAGTAATGAGTTTCTAGTTCTTATTATTATTATTATGTCTCCAAGCACAAAGTGTCGGAGACATTGTTTTTGCTCCGTTTCTTCTTCTTATTATTATTATTATTATGTCTCCGAACACAAAGTGTCGGAGACATATTGTTTTTGCTCCGTTTCTTATTATGTCTCCGAACACAAAGTGTCGGAGACATATTGTTTTTGCTCCGTTTCTTATTATTCTTATTTTCTTCTTCTTATTATTATTATTCCTCTTCTTTCCGAGAAATTTGTCCGCTCGATTGTATGAAAGTGGTTCGACAGATCCACTTCAAACTCTGTGTGCTGATAGGGGGTCACTAGGAGGGGTGCATTCAACTTTTCAAATTTTCAAAAAGGCCGCCGTTTCAAGATGGCGGCCAAAAAACGTCAAAAACTCAAGGTTGTCGGATTTCAACCAAATTCGTTTTCTAGGGTAATATGGTCACCCCGAGTCCATTTCTACCATCAAAAATTGTTTTTTGAGCCGCCATTTTCAAAATGGCCGCCATATACCGAAATATTTCAAAGTGTTAAAATCTCTACAATATTTGGGTTCTGGGGTAAATGGAGGGTCCACAATTCATTCCTAGCATCAGTATTTCCTTCCAATCAATTTTTAAAATGTTTCAAAATGGCTGCCATTGAAGAAAATGGCGGCCAAAAATCAAGTCCGTCGGATTTCAACAAATTCAGTTTTTAGGGTTTATTGAGAATCCTGAGTCCATATCTGACATCAAAAAGCATTTCTGACATGGGGAGGTGTTCGGAGACATTTGTGTTGGCATTCCAACACAGTTATAGCTCGTTATTCTTATTTTCTTCTTCTTCTTCTTCTTCTTCTTTTTATTCCTCTTCTTTCCTGAGAAATTTGTCCGCTCGATTTTATGAAAGTGTTTCGACAAATCCACTTCAAACTTTGTGAGCTGATAGGGGGTCATGAGGAGGGGTGCAATCAACTTTCGGAATTTTCAAAATGGCCGCCGTTTCAAAATGGCGGCCAAAAACGTCAAAAACTCAAGGTTGTCGGATTTCAACCAAATTTTATTTCTAGGGTAATTTGGTGACCCCGAGTTCATTCTCACCCTTAAAAAAAATTTTGAGCCGCCATTTTAAAAATGGCCGCCATATACCAAAATATTTGAATATGTTAAAATCTCTACAACATTTGGTTTCTGGGGTAATTGGAGGGTCCACAGTTCATTTCTAGCATCAGTATTTCCTTCCAATCAATTTTCAAATGTTTCAAAATGGCTGCCATTGAAGAAAATGGCGTCCAAAAATCAAATCCGTCGGATTTCAACCAAACTTAGTTTCTAGGGGTTTTTTTGAGGATCCTGAGTGCACATCTGGCATCAAAAAGCATTTCTGACATGGGGAGGTGTTCGGAGACATTTGTGTTGGCATCCCAACACAGTTATAGCTCGTTATTATTTTCTTCTTATTCTTATTATTCCTCTTCTTTAGTGAGAAATTTGTCCGACCGATTTTGTGAAAGTGCTTCGACAGATCCACTTCAAACTTTGTGAGCTGATAGGGGGTCACTAGGAGGGGTGCATTCAACTTTTCAAATTTTCAAAATGGCCGCCGTTTCAAGATGGCGGCCAAAAAACGTCAAAAACTCAAGGTTGTCGGATTTCAACCAAATTCTATTTCTAGGGTAATTTAGTGACCCCAAGTCCATTTCCACCATCAAAATATTTTTTTGAGCCGCCATTTTCAAAATGGCCGCCATATACCAAAATATATCAAAGTGTTGAAATCTCTACAATATTTGGGTTCTGGGGTAAATGGAGGGTCCACAATTCATTTCCAGCATCAGTATTTCCTTCCAATCAATTTTCAAATGTTTCAAAATGGCCGCCATTGAAGAAAATGGCGGCCAAAAATCAAGTCCGTCGGATTTCAACCAAATTCAGTTTTTAGGGTTTTTTGAGAATCCTGAGTGCATATCTGGCATCAAAAAGCATTTCTGACATGGGGAGGTGTTTTGAGACATTTGTGTTGGCATCCCAACACAGTTATAGCTCGTTCTTACTATTATGTCTCCGAACACAAAGAGTCAGAGACATATTGTTTTTGCTCCGTTTCTTATTATTCTTATTATGTCTCCGAACACAAAGTGTCGGAGACATATTGTTTTTGCTCCATTTCTTATTATTCTTATTATGTCTCCGAACACAAAGTGTCGGAGACATATTGTTTTTGCTCCGTTTCTTATTATTCTTATTTTCTTCTTCTTCTTATTCCTCTTCTTTCCTGAGAAATTTGTCCGCTCGATTGTATGAAAGTGCTTCGACAGATCCACTTCAAACTTTGTGAACTGATAGGGGGTCATGAGGAGGGTGCAATCAACTTTTCAAATTTTCAAAATGGCCGCCGTTTCAAGGTGGCGGCCAAAAAAGTCAAAAACTCAAAATTGTCGGATTTCAACCAAATTTTATTTCTAGAGTAGTATTGTGACCCCGAGTCCATTTCCACCATCAAATTTTTTTTGAGCCGCCATTTTCAAAATGGCCGCCATATACCGAAATTTTTAAAAGTGTTACAATCTCTACAACATTAGGGTTCTGGGGTCAATTGAGCGTCAACAGTTCATTTCTAGCATCAGTATTTCCTTCCAATCAATTTTCAAATGTTTCAAAATGGCTGCCATTGAAGAAAATGGCGGCGAAAATTCCAGTCCGTCGAATTTGAACCTAATTTACTCTCTAGGTTTGATGGAGGATTCTGAGTCCATTTCTGGCATCAAAAACCATTTCTGGCGTGGGGAGGTGTTCGGAGACATTTGTGTTGGCATCCCAATACAGTTACAGCTCGTTATTATTTTTTTTTTTCCCCCTTTTTTTGTCGGCACGATTTCTCAGAGATGGCTGGATGGATTTTTTTTAAATTTCCAGGGATGATAGAGAATGAAAATACCCCCAGGCGTTTTTCATTTTTTCAAAATTCACTTCCGGTCGCTAGATATGTCCAATTTCCGTTTTTTTAGAACAGATTTTGTCCATCGTTTTTCTCAGAAACGGTAAAAGATAGAGTCACCAAATTTTCAGAGTTGATAGATCTCACTTTGTAGGCGTGCAGTTGGGGGTTGAAAATGTCGGCCGTCACTTCCGGTCGTCACCGGAAGTGATAAGAAGAATCGAAAAATTAAAGTTGTAGTTGTTGAATCGAAACCTAAACCACTTTATCAGGTATCTTTTGGAGTATTGAAAACCGTTGACCCCATCGGAAGTGGAAACGTCGACTTCCGGTAATTACGGAAAAACATTTCAAATTCTCCTTTTTCAATGCCTTAAATCTCGTTTACAAAACAAGTGTTTGACTTGTATTTAACATATATTGTAGACAATATAAATGTCTGGAGTAACCTCAAAATTTTTTCGAAAATTCACTTCCTGTCGTGAGATAGGGGGTGGACAAATTCAAACTTTGCTTTTTCAGTTTCTCAATAACCAAAATATATAGACGCTTGAAACTTGTAGGGTTGATCAACTAGCATTAGGCCATTGTACACATACTTTCAATTTTTTCGTCCGTCACTTCCGCTCTATACCGGAAGTATTTGAAAAAAATTACGATTTTCCGATTTCTTCGAGTGATTTCTCAGAGATGGCTGGATAGATTTTCTTGAAATTTTCAGGAATAATGTCTGATGAAATGACATTCCTGTGGTTATTTTTGTTTTTCCAAAATTCACTTCCAGTCGGAAAATATGGCCGATTTTCTGTTTCTCAAACGAGATTTTGTCCAGCATTTTTCTTGGAAAGGGTAAAAGATAGGTTCATCAAATATTCAGGGATGATCAATCTCTGTTTGTAAGCATGCAATAGGGTGTTGAACATGTCGACCGTCACTTCCTGTCGTCACCGGTAGTGATGGAAATAATCGTAAATTTCAAACTTTTTCTTTTAAATTGAAACTTATACTACTTTATTAAGTCTCTTTCAAAATGTCAAAAGAATATTGACCCCGTCGGTAGTCAAAACGATTACTTCCGGTTTCTTGATAAAATCCTTTTTTACTTTTTGTCTCTTTGTTCCCACAAATCTTGCTTATATTTGAAGTCTTTCATATGATTTTCACATGTCTTAAGAATAGTATCAACTTCTAGAGTTTTGACAATTTCGTTTTTCAAAATTGACTTCCGGTCGGTAGTTACCTACTACTTTTTCTTTCTTTAGTTTACTTCTTTTTGTTAAGAACTCTTCGGATAGAGACGTGAAATTTTCAGAGAATATAGACAGCATAGAGTCACTGTCATTCATAAGAAAACACATCTGAATAGTACTTCCGGTCGTCACCGGAAGTTACAAGAAATGAGTAAAAAATTCGATAATACACTTCTCATTTATTGTTAAAGTATATTCTCTGATATATTTGAATGGTTTTTGTAGGATCAGAAACCTCTTTACCGGAAGTGAACAAACTAGTAATGAGTTTCTAGTTCTTATTATTATTATTATGTCTCCAAGCACAAAGTGTCGGAGACATTGTTTTTGCTCCGTTTCTTCTTCTTATTATTATTATGTCTCCGAACACAAAGTGTCGGAGACATATTGTTTTTGCTCCGTTTCTTATTATGTCTCCGAACACAAAGTGTCGGAGACATATTGTTTTTGCTCCGTTTCTTATTATTCTTATTTTCTTCTTATTATTATTATTCCTCTTCTTTCCGAGAAATTTGTCCGCTCGATTGTATGAAAGTGGTTCGACAGATCCACTTCAAACTCTGTGTGCTGATAGGGGGTCACTAGGAGGGGTGCATTCAAATTTTCAAATTTTCAAAATGGCCGCCGTTTCAAGATGGCGGCCAAAAAACGTCAAAAACTCAAGGTTGTCGGATTTCAACCAAATTCGTTTTCTAGGGTAATATGGTCACCCCGAGTCCATTTCTACCATCAAAAATTGTTTTTTGAGCCACCATTTTCAAAATGGCCGCCATATACCGAAATATTTCAAAGTGTTAAAATCTCTACAATATTTGGGTTCTGGGGTAAATGGAGGGTCCACAGTTCATTTCTAGCATCAGTATTTCCTTCCAATCAATTTTCAAATGTTTCAAAATGGCTGCCATTGAAGAAAATGGCGTCCAAAAATCAAGTCCGTCGGATTTCAACCAAACTTAGTTTCTAGGGTTTTTTTGAGGATCCTGAGTGCACATCTGGCATCAAAAAGCATTTCTGACATGGGGAGGTGTTCGGAGACATTTGTGTTGGTATCCCAACACAGTTATAGCTCGTTATTAGGGTCTTCCGTCTTCAGCGGAAGACCCTTCTATTATTCTATTGTTGATTTTTCACTTTTCTTCTTCTTATTATTATTATTATTCTTTTTTTTTTCTCCTTACCGATTTTTGTGCAGAAGATTTCTCGGAGATGGCTGGATCGATTTGCTTCAAATTTTCAGGATTGATGCGTTGCCATTTGAAGTTTGTACCGCCGTTTCAATTTTTGAAAAATCACTTCCGGTTGGAAGTTATTCCCCTTTTATCGATTTTCAGATGACCATTTTGTCCAGACAAAAACTCAAAAACGATAAAAGCTAAAGTGCTGAAATTTTCAGTGATGTTAGACGACATGTTGTAGTTGTGCACCTGGGTTTTCAAAATTTCCGGAAGTGCCTAGTATGGAAGCTCGGTAGGGGTTGAAAATGGAGTTTTAAAAAGTGTCCAATTTTTTTCCACGTTTTGAATCATAACTTTTTATTCGTAAATATTTTGTTTAGACATATATAACAAAACTTGTACAGTTTATTGAAATCTTTCGTGCCATATCAAGAAATGGGCCCATGGGCCTCATGGCTCGCCTGAACCATTGAATTTCTGTTACAATGATTAACTTTTTTCTCACGCAACTTTTGATAAGACATGTAGAATAAAAGTTGTTCAGTTTTGCAAGTTCTATCTAATGATATCTAAAAATAGGCCTCCGGGCGTCATGGCTCGCCTGAACAGTCGAATTTGTATCGCAATTAATTACATTAATAACTTTTTCCTCGAGAAACTTTTGACAAGACATGTAGAACAAAAGTTGTTCATTTTCGCAAGCGTTAACTAACGATGTTAAGAAATAGGCCTGCAGGTCTCATGGCTCACCTGAACAGTTGGGTTATTGTTGCAATCCATAATATTTTTGTCAAGAAACTTTTAATAAGACATTTAGAACAAAAGTTGTTCAGATTTGCAAGACCTTTCGAACAACATTATGAAAAAGGCCAGCGGGCCTCATAGCTCGCCTGAAGAGTTTGATTAGTGTCACAATCAATAACTTTTTCTGGAGAAACTTTTGATAAGACATGTAGAACAAAAGTTGTTCAGTTTCGCAAGCGTTAACTAACGATGTTAAGAAATAGGCCTGCGGGTCTCATGACTCACCTGAACTGTTGGGTTATTGTTGCAATCTATAACATTTTTGTCAAGAAACTTTTAATAAGACATCTAGAACAAAAGTTGTTCAGTTTTGCAAGATCTTTCCAACAACATCATGAAAAAGGCCAACGGACCTCATGGCTCGCCTGAACAGTTTGTTAGTGTCACAATTACTAACTTTTTTCTCGAGAATCTTTTGATAAGACATGTAGAACAAAAGTTGTTCAGTTTTGCAAGATCTTTCCAACAACATCAAGAAAAAGGCCCACGGGCCTTATGACTCGCCTTAACAGTCTGATAAATGTCGTATAACTTTATACTGGTAAATATTTTGTTTAGACATATATAACAAAAGTTGTACAGTTTATTGAGGTCTTTTATGCCGTATCCAGAAATGGGCGAATGGTCGCCTGAACCATTGGATTTCTGTTACAATGATTAACTTTTTCCTCATGAAACTTTGATAAAACATGTAGAATAAAAGTTGTTCAGTTTTGCAAGTTCTATCTAATGATATAAAAAAGGTCTCCGTGCATCATGGCTCGCCTGAACAGTGGAATTTGTATCACAATTAATAACATTAATAACTTTTTTCTCGACAAACTTTTGATAAGACATGTAGAACAAAAGTTATTCAGTTTCGCAAGCGTTAACTAACGATGTTAAGAAATAGGCCTGCTGGTCTCATGGCTCACCTGAACAGTTGGGTTATTGTTGCAATCTATAACATTTTAGTCAAGAAACTTTTAATGAGACATCAAGAAAAAGGCCCACGGGCCTTATGACTCGCCTTAACAATCTGATAAATGTTGCAATCAATAACTTTTTTCTCAAGAAAATTTTGATAGGACATGTAGAGCAAAATTTGTTCAGTTTTGCGAGATATATCTAGAATTATATATATATATATATATATATATATATATATATATATATATATATATATATATATATATATATATATATATATAAAATAGGCGTCCGCGCGACATGACTCGCCTGATCAGTCGAATTTGTATCGCAGTAAATAACATTATTAACTTTTTTCTCGAAAAAAGGCTGACCTCTTTAATTAGTGGCCGAGAGGGGCAGAGAGTCTTTAATTTATAACACTTAAATGATTAATATTGATAAAACATTACTGAAGCTAAATTGTACGTTTAGACAATATATTTGTATCATTATTTATGAACGAAAATCTCAGTCAAATTCTTATCTCATCACATCTAAAATTGGACGGAAGACCCATTCGTTGCTCGCAACGAGATCGCATCTAGTTATTTTCTTCTTATTCTTATTATTCCTCTTCTTTAGTGAGAAATTTGTCCGACCGATTTTGTGAAAGTGCTTCGACAGATCCACTTCAAACTTTGTGAACTGATAGGGGGTCACTAGGAGGGGTGCATTCAACTTTTCAAATTTTCAAAATGGCCGCCGTTTCAAGATGGCGGCCAAAAAACGTCAAAAACTCAAGTTGTCGGATTTCAACCAAATTCTATTTCTAGGGTAATTTAGTGACCCCAAGTCCATTTCCACCATCAAAATATTTTTTTGAGCCGCCATTTTCAAAATGGCCGCCATATACCGAAATATATCAAAGTGTTGAAATCTCTACAATATTTGGGTTCTGGGGTAAATGGAGGGTCCACAATTCATTTCCAGCATCAGTATTTCCTTCCAATCAATTTTCAAATGTTTCAAAATGGCCGCCATTGAAGAAAATGGCGGCCAAAAATCAAGTCCGTCGGATTTCAACCAAATTCAGTTTTTAGGGTTTTTTGAGAATCCTGAGTGCATATCTGGCATCAAAAAGCATTTCTGACATGGGGAGGTGTTTTGAGACATTTGTGTTGGCATCCCAACACAGTTATAGCTCGTTCTTATTATTATGTCTCTGAACACAAAGAGTCGGAGACATATTGTTTTTGCTCCGTTTCTTATTATTCTTATTATGTCTCCGAACACAAAGTGTCGGAGACATATTGTTTTTGCTCCATTTCTTATTATTCTTATTATGTCTCGGAACACAAAGTGTCTAAGACATATTGTTTTTGCTCCGTTTCTTATTATTCTTATTTTCTTCTTCTTCTTCTTCTTCTTCTTTTTATTCCTCTTCTTTAGTGAGAAATTTGTTCGCTCGATTTTATGAAAGTGTTTCAACAGATCCACTTCAAACTTTGTGAGCTGATAGGGGGTCATGAGGAGGGGTGCAATCAACTTTCTAAAATTTCAAAATGGCCGCCGTTTCAAAATGGCGGCCAAAAACGTCAAAAACTCTAGGTTGTCGGATTTCAACCAAATTTTATTTCTAGGGTAATTTGGTGACCCCGAGTTCATTCCCACCATAAAAAAAAAAATTTTGAGCCGCCATTTTCAAAATGGCCGCCATATACGAAATATTTGAAAATGTTAAAATCTCTACAACATTTGATTTCTGGGGTAATTGCAGGATCCACAGTTCATTTCTAGCATCAGTATTTCCTTCCAATCTATTTTCAAATGTTTCAAAATGGCAGCCATTGAAGAAAATGGCGGCCAAAAATCAAATCCGTCGGATTTCAACCAAACTTAGCTTCTAGTGCATATCTGGCATCAAAAACCATTTCTGACATGGGGAGGTGTTCGGAGACATTTGTGTTGGCATCCCAACACAGTTATAACTCATTATTCTTATTCTTTTCTTATTTTCCCTCTTCTTTAGTTAGAAATTTGTCCGACCGATTTTGTGAAAGTGCTTCGACAGATCCACTTCAAACTTTGTGAGCTGATAGGGGGTCTCTAGGAGGGGTGCATTCAACTTTTCAAATTTTCAAAATGGCCACCGATTCAAGATGGCGACCAAAAAACGTCAAAAACTCAAGGTTCTCAGATTTCAACCAAATTCGATTTCTAGGGTAATATGGTTACCCCGAGTCCATTTCCACCATCAATTTTTTTTTTGAGCCGCCATTTTCAAAATGGCCGCCATATACCAAAATATTTCACAGTGTTAAAATCTCTACAATATTTGGGTTCTGGGGTAAATGGAGGGTGCACAATTCATTTCTAGCATCAGTATTTCCTTCCAATCAATTTTTTCAAATTTTTCAAAATGGCCACCATTGAAGAAAATGGCGGCCAAATTTCAAGTCCGTCGGATTTCAACCAAATTCAGTTTTTAGGGTTTTTTGAGAATCCTGAGTGCATATCTGGCATCAAAAAGCATTTCTGACATGGGGAGGTGTTTTGAGACATTTGTGTTGGCATCCCAACACAGTTATAGCTCGTGATTCTTTTCATCTTATTTTTCCTCTTCTTTAGTGAGAAATTTGTCCGACCGATTTTATGAACATGTTTCGACTGATCCACTTCAAACTTTGTGAGCTGATAAAGGGTCGTTAGGAGGGGTGCAATCAACTTTCGGAATTTTCAAAATGGCCGCCGTTTCAAATTCGCCGCCAAAAAACGTCAAAAACTCGAGTATGTCGGATTTCAACCAAATTCTATTTCTAGGGTAATTTAGTGACCCCAAGTCCATTTCCACCATCAAAAAAAAATTTTCAGCCGCCATTTTCAAAATGGCCGCCATATACCGAAATATTTGAAAGTGTTAAAATCTCTACAACATTTGGGTTCTTCGGTAAATGGAGGGTCCACAATTCATTTCTAGCATCAGTATTTCCTTCCAATCATTTTTCAAATTTTTCAAAATGGCCGCCATTGAAGAAAATGGCCGTCAATAATCAAGTCCGTCGGATTTCAACCAAATTTAGTTTCTAGAGTTCTTTGAGGATCCTGAGTGCATATCTGGCATCAAGAACCATTTCTGACATGGGAAGGAGTTCGGAAACATTTGTGTTGGCATCCCAACACAGTTATAGCTCGTTATTAGGGTCTTCCGTCTTCAGCGGAAGACCCTTCTATTATTCTATTGTTGATTTTTCACTTTTCTTCTTATTATTATTCTTTTTTTTTCTCCTTACCGATTTTGTGCAGAAGATTTCTCGGAGATGGCTGGATCGATTTTACTTCAAATTTTTAGGGTTGATGCGTTGCCATTTGAAGTTTGTACTGCCGTTTCAATTTTTGAAAAATCACTTCCGGTTGGAATTTTTTCCCCTTATATCGATTTTCAGATGACCATTTTGTCCAGACAAAAACTCAAAAACGACATAAGCTAGAGTGCTGATATTTTCAGTGATGTTAGACGACATGTTGTAGTTGTGCACCTGGGTTTTCAAAATTTCCGGAAGTGCCTAGTATGGAACCTCGGTAGGGGTCGAAAATGGAGTTTATAAAAGTGCCCAATTTTTTTCCACGTTTTAAATCATAACTTTTTACTCCTAAATATTTTGTTTAGACATATATAACAAAAGTTGTACAGTTTATTGAGATCTTTCGTGCCATATCAAGAAATGGGCACACGGGCCCCATGGCTCGCCTGAACCATTGAATTTCTGTTACAATGATTAACTTTTTTCTCACGCAACTTTTGATAAGACATGTAGAATAAAAGTTGTTTAGTTTTGCAAGGTCTATCTAATGATATCAAAAATAGGCCTCCGGGCGTCATGGCTCACCTGAATAGTCGAATTTATATCACAATTAATAACATTAATAACTTTTTTCTCGAGAAACTTTTGACAAGACATTTAGAACAAAAGTTGTTCAGTTTAGCAAGTGTTAACTATCGATATTAAAAAATAGGCCTGCAGGTCTCATGGCTAACCTAAACAGTTGGGTTATTGTTGAAATCTATAACATTTTTGTCAAGAAACTTTTAATAAGACATCTAGAACAAAAGTTGTTCAGTTCTGCAAGATCTTTCGAACAACATCACGAAAAAGGTGAACGGGCCTCATGGCTCGCCTGGAGAGTTTGATTATTGTCACAATCAATTACGTTTTTTTCGAGAAACTTTTAATAAGACATCTAGAACAAAAGTTGTTCAGTTTTGCAAGATCTTTCAAACAACATCAAGTAAAAGGCGAACGGGCCTCATGGCTCGCCTGAAGAGTTTGATTATTGTCACAATCAATTACTTTTTTGTCAAGAAACTTTTGATAAGACATGTAGAACAAAAGTTGTTCAGTTTCGCAAGCGTTAACTAACGATGTTAAGAAATAGGCCTGCAGGTCTCATGTCTCACCTGAACAGTTGGTTATTGTTGCAATCTATAACATTTTGGTCAAGAAACTTTTAATAAGACATCTAGAACAGAAGTTGTTCAGTTTTGCAAGATGTTTCAAACAACATCATGAAAAAGGCGAACGGGCCTCATGGCTTGCCTGAACAGTTTGATTAGTGTCACAATCAATAACTTTTTTCTCGCAAAACTTTTGATAAGACATGTAGAACAAAAGTTGTTCAGATCTAGGTAAAGTTATCAGCCTTTTATCGATTTTCAGATGACCATTTTGTCTGGACGAAAACTCAAAAACAACATAAACTAGAGTGCTGAATGTTTCAGTGATGTTAGATGACATGTTGTAGTTGTGCACATGCGTTTTCAAAATTTCCGGAAGTGCCTAGTATGGAAGCTCGGTAGGGGTCGAAAATGGAGTTTAAAAAAGTGTCCAATTTTTTTCATCATTTTAAATCAGAACTTTGTACTGGTAAATATTTTGTTTAGACATATATAACAAAAATTGTACAGTTTATTGAGATCTTTCGTGTCATATCAAGAAATGGGCCCATGACCTCATGGCTCGCCTAAACCATTGAATTTCTGTTACAATGATTAACATTTTTCTCACGAAACTTTTGATGAAAAAAATGTAGAATAAAAGATGTTCAGTTTTGTAAGATCTATCTAATGATATCAAAAAATAGGCCTCCGGGCGTCATGGCTCGCCTGAACAATCGAATTTGTATCCCAATTAATAACATTAATAACTTTTTTCCCGAGAAACTGTTGACAATACATGTAGAACGAAAGTTTTAACTTTCACAAGCGTTAACTAAAGATGTTAAGAAATAGGCCTGCGGGTCTCATGGCTCACCTGAACAGTTAGGTTATTGTTGCAATCTATAACATTTTTGTCAAGAAACTTTTAATAAGACATCTAGAACAAAAGTTGTTCATTTTAGCAAGATCTTTCAAACGATATCAAGAAAAAGGCCCATGGGCCTTATGAATCGCCTTAACAGTCTGATAAATGTCGCAATCAATAACTTTTTTCTCAAGAAAATTTTGATAAGACATGTAGAATCAAATTTGTTCAGTTTTGCTAGCTATATCTAGAATGATATCAAATGTAGGCCTCCGGGCAACATGACTTGCCTGATCAGTCGAATTTGTATCGCAGTAAATAACATTATTAACTTTTTTCTCGAAAAAAGGCTGACCTCTCTAATTAGTGCCCGAGAGGGGCAGAGAGTCTTTAATTTATAACACTTAAATGATTAATATTTGTAAAACATTACTGAAGCTAAATTCTACGTTTAGACAATATATTTGTATCATTATTTATGAACGAAAATCTCAGTCAAATTCTTATCTCATCACATTTCAGGATTGATGCGTTGCCATTTGAAGTTTGTACCGCCGTTTCAATTTTTGAAAAATCACTTCGATTTTCAGATGACCATTTTGTCCAGACAAAAACGATAAAAGCTAGAGTGCTGAAATTTTCAGTGATGTTAGACGACATGTTGTAGTTGTGCACCTGGGTTTTCAAAATTTCCGGAAGTGCCTAGTATGGAAGCTCGGTAGGGGTCGAAAATGGAGTTTTAAAAAGTGTCCAATTTTTTTCCACGTTTTAAATCATAACTTTTTACTCGTAAATATTTTGTTTAGATATATATAACAAAAGTTGTACAGTTTATTGAAATCTTTCGTTTCATATCAAGAAATGGGCCCATGGGCCTCATGGCTCGCCTGAACCATTGAATTTCTGTTACAATGATTAACTTTTTTCTCACGAAACTTTTGATAAAACATAGAGAATAAAAGTTGTTCAGTTTTCCAAGATCTATCTAATGATGTCAAAAAATAGGCCTCCGGGCGTCATGGCTCGCCTGAACAGTCGAATTTGTATCACAATTAATAACATTAATAACTTTTTTCTCGAGAAACTTTTGACAAGACATGTAGAACAAAAGTTGTTCAGTTTCGCAAGGGTTAACTAACGATGTTAATAAATAGGCCTGCAGGTCTCATGGCTCACCTGTACAGTTGGGTTATTGTTGCAATCTATAACATTTTTGTCAAGAAACTTTTAATAAGACATCTTGAACAAAAGTTGTTCAGTTTTGCAAGATCTTTCGAACAACATCATGAAAAAGGCCAACGGGCCTCATGGCTCGCCTGAACAGTTTGATCAGTGTCACAATTACTAACTTTTTTCGCGAGAATCTTTTGATAAGACATGTAGAACAAAAGTTGTTCAGTTTTGCAAGATCTTTCAAACGATATCAAGAAAAAGGCCCACGGGCCTTATGACTCGCCTTAACAGTGATAAATGTCGCATAACGTTATACTCGTAAATATTTTTTTTAGACATATATAACAAAAGTTGTACAGTTTATTGAGATCTTTCGTGCCGTATCAAGAAATGGGCCTATGGGCCTCATGGCTCGCCTGAACCATTGGATTTCTGTTACAATGATTAACTTTTTCCTCACGAAACTTTTGATAAGACATGTAGAATAAAAGTTGTTCAGTTTTGCAAGATCTATCCAATGATATCAAAAAATAGGCCTGCGGGCGTCATGGCTCGCCTGAACAGTCGAATTTGTATCACAATTAATAACATTAATAACTTTTTTCTCGAGAAACTTTTGATAAGACATGTAGAACAAAAGTTGTTCAGATTCGCAAGTGTTACTAATGATGTTAAGAATAAGGCCTGCGGGTCTCATGGCTCACCTGAACAGTTGGGTTATTGTTGTAATCTATAACATTTTAGTCAAGAAACTTTTGATAAGACATCTAGAGCAAAAGTTGTTCAGTTTTGCAAGATGTTTCAAACAACATCATGAAAAAGGTGAACGGGCCTCATGGCTCGCCTGAAGAGTTTGATTAGTGTCACAATCAATAGCTTTTTTCTGGAGAAACTTTTGATAAAACATGTAGACCAAAAGTTGTTCAGGTTTGCAAGATCTTTTAAACGATATCAAGAAAAAGGCCCACGGGCCTTATGACTCGCCTTAACAGTCTGATAAATGTCGCTATCAATAACTTTTTTCTTAAGAAAATTTCCATAGGACATGTAGAACAAAATTTGTTCAGTTTTGCGAGATATATCTAGAATGATATAAAAAATAGGCCTCCGGGCGGCATGACTCGCCTGATCAGTCGAATCTGTATCGCAGTAAATAACATTATTAACTTTTTTCTCGAAAAAAAGCTGACCCCTTTAATTAGTTGCCGAGAGGTAGAGAGAGTCTTTAATTCATAACATTTAAATGATCAATATTTGTAAAACATTACCAAAGCTAAATTGTACGTCTAGACAATATATTTGTATCATTATTTATGAACGAAAATGTCAGTCAAATTCTTATCTAATCACATCTAAATTTGGACGGAAGACCCACTCGTTGCTCGCAACGAGATCGAATCTAGTTATTATTCTTTTTTTTTCTCCTTACCGATTTTTGTGCAGAAGATTTCTCGGAGATGGCTGGATCAATTTGCTTCAAATTTTCAGGATTGATGCGTTGCCATTTGAAGTTTGTACCGCCGTTTCAATTGTCGAAAAATCACTTCTGGTTGGAAGTTATCTCCCTTTTATCGATTTTCAGATGACCATTTTGTCCAGACAAAAACTCAAAAACGATAAAAGCTAGAGTGCTGAAATTTTCAGTGATGTTAGACGACATGTTGTAGTTGTGCACCTGGGTTTTCAAAATTTCCGGAAGTGCCTAGTATGGAAGCTCGGTAGGGGTCGAAAATGGAGTTTTAAAAAGTGTCTCATTTTTCTCCACGTTTTAAATCATAACTTTTTACTCGTAAATATTTTGCTTAGACATACATAACAAAAGTTGTACAGTTTATTGATATCTTTCGTATCATATCAAGAAATGGGCCCATAGGCCTCATGGCTCGCCTGAACCATTGAATTTCTGTTACAATGATTAACTTTTTCCTCACCAAACTTTGATAAAACATGTAGAATAAAAGTTGTTCAGTTTTGCAAGATCTATCTAATGATATCAAAAAATAGGCCTGCGGGCGTCATGGCTCGCCTGAACAGTCGAATTTGTATCACAATTAATAACATTGATAACTTTTTTCTCGAGAAACTTTTGATAAGACATGTAGAACAAAAGTTGTTCAGATTCGCAAGCGTTAACTAACGATGTTAAGAATTAGGCCTGCGGGTCTCATGGCTCACCTGAACAGTTGGGTTATTGTTGTAATCTATAACATTTTAGTCAAGAAACTTTTAATGAGACATCTAGAGCAAAAGTTGTTCAGTTTTGCAAGATGTTTCAAACAACATCATGAAAAAGGTGAACGGGCCTCATGGCTCGCCTGAAGAGTTTGATTAGTGTCGCAATCAATAACTTTTTTCTTAAGAAAATTTCCACAGGACATGTAGAACAAAATTTGTTCAGTTTTGCGAGATATATCTAGAATGATATCAAAAAATAGGCTAAATTGTACGTCTAGACAAAATATTTGTATCATTATTTATGAACGAAAATGTCAGTAAAATTCTTATCTAATCACATTTAAATTTGGACGGAAGACCCACTCGTTGCTCGCAACGAGATCGAATCTAGTTATTATTATTATTATTATTAAGGTCTTCCGTTTTCCAACGGAAGACCTTCTAGTGATTCTACTGTTTATTAAGGTCTTCGGTTTCCAACGGAAGACCTTCTAGTGATTCTACTGTTTATTATTATTATTATTATTAAGGTCTTCCGTTTCCAACGGAAGACCTTCTAGTGATTCTACTGTTTATTATTATTATTATTATTATTATTTTTCCCTTTCGTCTCCGAGACCGCTGGATGGATTTTCCTGAAACTTTCACAGGTTATAGACAACGATGGTACCTCTAGGCATTTTTTTCATTTTTTCAAAATTCACTTCCGTTCGTCAGATACGTCCGATTTTCCGGTTTTTGAAAGAAAGTTTGTCCGGGGGTAAACTTGAAAACCACTTAAGATAATCGAATGAAACTTTCAGGGATGATAGATCTATTTTCTCTATGGTGCATGCACGTATTATTTTTTGTCGCCGTCACTTCCGGTCGTCACCGGAAGTGATTAAATAAATCATCAATTTCAAACTTTTTTTCTTTGAAATTGAAACCTACTTTGGTTTATTATATCTCGTTCTAATTCTCAAAAAATGTTGACCCCACCGGAAGTAGAATCTTCAACTTCCGGTTATATGAAAGAAAGCCCACTCATTCTCTCATTTTTCAGTGCCATAAATCTCGGTCATGAAACTAGTTAATGAGTTGAGTTTTACATATATTATAGTCACTATAAATGTCTAGAGTAACGTCAAATATTTTTGTAAAATTCACTTCCGGTCGGCAAATACGGCTTATGAGCTGTTTTCGTTGTCAATCGTTTTTCTCAGAAACGGAAAAAGATAGAGTCACCAAAATTTCAGAGTTAATAGATCTCACTTTGTAGGGGTGCAGTAGGGGGGTAAGAATGTCGACCGTCACTTCCGATCGTCACCGGAAGTGATTAATAAATCATAAATTTCAAACTTTTTTCTTTCAAATTGAAACCTATATCGGTTTATTAGGTCTCGTTCTAATTCTCAAAAACTATTGACCCCACCGGAAGTTGAATTTCCAACTTCCGGTTATATGAAAGAAAAACTATTCATTCTCTCATTTTTCAGTACCATAAATCTCAGTCATAAAACAAGTTAATGATTTGAATTTTACATATGTTATAGACATTATAAATGTCTAGTGTAAATTTAAATATTTTTGTAAAATTCACTTTCGGTCGTGAGATATGGGGTGGACATATTCAAGCCTTGTTTTTTTCAGTTTCTCAATAATGAATATAGATAGACGCTTGAAACTTGTAGAATTGATCAACTAACATTAGTCCATTGTACACATACATTCAATGTTTTCCTCCGTCACTTCCGGTCTATACCGGAAGTATTTGAAAAATGTCGATTTTCCTATTTCTTCCAGTGATTTCTCAGAGATGGTGGATAGATTTTCTTGAAATTTTCAGGAATAATGTTTTATGAAAGGACCTTCCTATAACTATTTTTGTTTTTACAAAATTCACTTCCGGTCGGAAAATATGGGCGATTTTCTGTTTCTCAAAAGGAATTTTGTCCAGCATTTTTCTTGGAAAAGGTAAAATATAGGTTCATAAATTATTCAGGAATTATAAATCTCCGTTTGCAGTCGTGCAGTAGAGGGTTGAACATGTCGACCGTCACTTCCTGTCGTCACCGGAAGTGATTGAAAGAATCGCAAATTTCAAATTTTTTCTTGTAAATTGAAACCTATACTAGTTTAATAAGTCTCTTTGAAAGTGTCAAAAGAATATTGACTCCGTTGGTAGTCAAAACAACTACTTCCGGTTTCTTGATAAAATACATTTTTACTTTTCATCTCTTTGTCACCATAAAGCTCGCTTATATTTGAAGTCTTTCAAATGATTTTCACATGTCATAATAAAAGTATCAACTTCTAGAGTTTGGATCATTTTGTTTTTCAAAATTGACTTCCGGTCGGTAGTAACCTACTACTTTTTCTTTCTTTAGTCTACTTCTTTTTGTTGAGAACTCTTTCAGATAGAGATGTGAAATTTTCAGGGAATATAGACAGTAAAAAGTCGCTGTCATTTATAGGAAAATGCATCATAAAAGTACTTCCGGTCATCACCGGAAGTTACGAGAAATGAGTAAAAACTTCGATAATACATTTCTCATTCATTGTTAAGGCACATTTTCTTATATATTTAAATGACTTTCGTAGGAACAGAAAGCTCTTTACCGGAAGTGATCTAACGGAAGACCTACTCATTACTAGTAATGAGTTTCTAGTTAAGGTCTTCCGTCTCCTGTGGAAGACCTTACTATTATTGTTCGCGTTCTTCTTCTTCATTATTAAGGTCTTCCGTCTCCTGCAGAAGACCTTACTATTATTGTTCGCGTTCTCCTTCTTCATTATTATTATTATTATTTTCCTTGGTAGTACACGCGTTTTTCTCAGCCATTTCTCGATCGATTTTCACGAAATTTTCAGGAAAGATGTCTGTTGGTAATGACACTTTGCTTGCAAAATTTCGTGCTTGACGTCACTTCCGGTCAGGAGTTATCTCTCTTTTAGTGACTTTTTGAAGGGCCTTGTTGTCCACACATCTCCTCCGTTAGTTTTGAAGCTAGAGTCTTGAAATTTCTACACAAGATAGAGTAAACATTTTAGAAGATTTGTGGGGGATTCGATTTTACCGGAGGTGATTTGCCTAAAAGCTTGCCTGGACCTGAAAAAATGGATGCCAAAATTTTTCGCCGATTTCGGCGATTTTTGACCTTTGATCTCCAATATCTTTTTTCTTGCAAATATTTTGTTAAGACATGTAGAACAAAAGTTGTGCACATTTACGAGATCTTTTCGAAAATATCAAGATTTAGGGGCTAGCCCCTTAAATTAGGGATCTAGAAGGGCTCAAAGTCTAGATCAAATATCTCAAAAATCGTTAATATTTTGGTATAAGTCAAAGAACAAAAAATGTTCATCTCAACAATCCAAATCTATTCATATAAAAATTTAGGCCATATGTTACGTAATAAGGGATTTTAAGGGCCAAAACCATAAATTTTTTACCCCTTGTATCTCGAAAACGACAAATATTTTGAAAAGCAATAAAGAACAAAAGTTGTTCAGAATGATGATCTGAACAATATGCATATTTCGTTTTTACCCTATATGGCCCCGTTAGGGAGCTACAGTTTGGCCCCTAAAAATTACTTCTAGAAATAACTCGAGAACGGTAAAGAATTTCTAAATACTTGTTGAACAAAAAATGTTTGAAATGTCATGACCTTTCTTACGATATCAAGCAAAAGGGGCTGACCCTTTAAATTAGGGGTTCAGAAGGGTCCAAATGTTTTTGAGAATATCTCAGAAACTATTAATATTTTATAATAAGTTGTAGAAGCGGAAATGTTCATCTCAACGAGCTTGATCTTATCCAATCAAAAAGTAGGTCATATGTTACGTAATTAGAGATTTTAAGGGCCAAAATCGTAAATATTTGACGCCTCATATCTTTAAAACGACATATTTTTTGAAAAGCATTATTGAACAAAAGTTGTTCAATGTGTCATAACCTATCGATCAATATCAAAAAATGGGTCTGTGGGCCTCATGGCTCGCCTGTAGAGTCGATTTTTGTCGATATCAGTCGATTTCAAAAACTTGTAACTGGTAAATATTTTGTAAGGACATATTGAACAAAAGTTGTTCAGTTTATCGAGATCTATCGATTGAAATCAAGAAATAGGCCTATGGTCCTAATGGCTCGCCTGTAGAGTCGATTTTTTTTCGATATCGGTCGATCTCAATAACTTTTTACAGGTAAATATTTTGTAAAGACATATAGAACTAAAGTTGTTGAGTCTATAGAGGGCTAACACATAATATCAAGAAATAGGCCCGCGGGCCTTATGGCTCGCCTGGAGAGTCGAATTTCAAACGAATTTCATCGCAACTTTGCTTCAGAAGCTTATGATATGAAAAATTGATTATATCTAAAGTGTCTTAAAGTCGGAAACTAAATTGGGACTCATTTGTCTTTTTTTTTTTTTTTTTTAACTCCGAGTCCATCAACAAATCGGACGGAAGACCTACTCGTTGCTCGCAACGAGATCGTGTCTAGTTATTATTATTATTATTTTTTCCCTTTTGTCTCCGAGACCGTTGGATGGATTTTCCTGAAACTTTCACAAGTTATAGGGAACGATGGTACCTCGAGGCATTTTTTTCATTTTTTCAAAATTCACTTCCGTTCGTCAGATACGTCCGATTTTCCGGTTTTTGAAAGAAACTTTGTCCGGGGGTAAACTTGAAAACCACTAAAGATAATCGAATGAAACTTTCAGGGATGATAGATCTATATTCTTTATGGTGCATGCACGTAATATTTTTTGTCGCCGTCACTTCCGGTCGTCACCGGAAGTGATTAAAGGAAACATGAATTTCAAACTTTTTTCTTCAAAATTGAAACCTATTTCGGTTTACTATATCTCGTTCTAATTCTCAAAAAATGTTGACCCCACCAGAAGTTGAATCTTCAACTTCCGGTTTTATCAAAGAAAGCCTATTCATTCTCTCATTTTTCAGTGCCATAAATCTCGGTCGTGAAACTAGTTAATGACTTGAGTTTTAAATATATAATAGTCACTATAAATGTCTAGAGTAACGTCAAATATTTTTGTAAAATTTACTTCCGGTCGGCAAATACGGCTTATTAGCTGTTTTTCTTGTCCAGCGTTTTTCTCAGAAACGGTAAAAGATAGATTCACCAAATTTTCAGAGTTAATAGATCTTACTTTGTAGGCGTGTAGTAGAGGGTTAAGAATGTCGGCCGTCACTTCCAGTTGTCACCGGAAGTGATTAAATGAATCATATATTTCAAACTTTTTTCTTTCAAACTGAAACCTATATCGGTTTACTAGGTCTGGTTCTAATTCTCAAAAAAATGTTGACCCCACCGGAAGTTGAAACTCCAACTTCCGGTTATATCAAAGAAAGACTATTCATTCTCTCATTTTTCAGTGCCATAAATCTCGGTCATAAAACAAGTTAATGATTTGAATTTTACATATGTTATAGACACTATAAATGTCTAGAGTAAATTTAAATATTTTTGAAAAAATTCACTTCCGGTCGTGAGATATAGGGTGGACATATTCAAATCTTGTTTTTTCAGTTTCTCAATAATGAATATAGATAGACGCTTGAAACTTGTAGAGTTGATGAACTTATATTAGTCCATTGTACACATACATTCAATTTTTTTTGTCCGTCACTTCCGGTCTATACCGGAAGTATTTGAATAATTGTCGATTTACCGATTTCTTCGAGTGATTTCTCAGAGATGGCTGAAATTTTCAGGTATAATGTCTTATGAGATGACCTTGCTATAATTTTTTTTTGTTTTTACAAAATTCACTTCCGGTCGGAAAATAGGGCCGATTTTCTGTTTCTCAAAAGGAATTTTGTCCAGCATTTTTCTTGGAAAAAGTAAAATATAGGTTCATCAAACATTCAGGGATGATCAATCTCCGTTTGTAGGCGTGCAGTAGTGGGTTGAACATGTCGACCGTCACTTCCTGTCGTCACCGGAAGTGATGAAAAGAATCGCAAATTTCAAACTTTTTCCTTTAAATTGAAACCTATACTAGTTTATTAAGTCTCTTTCAAAGTGTCAAAAGAATATTGACTCTGTCGGTAGTCAAAACGACTACTTCCGGTTTCTTGATAAAATACCTTTTTAATTTTCGTCTCTTTGTCTCTATAAATCTCGCATATATTTGAAGTCTTTCATATGATTTTCACATGTCTTAATAAAAGTATAAACTTCCAAAGTTTTGATAATTTTGATTTTCAAAATTGACTTCCGGTCGGTAGTAACCTACTACGTTTTCTTTCTTAGGTTTACTTCTTTTTTTTTGAGAACTCCTTCAGATAGAGACGTGAAATGTTCAGGGAATATAGACAGTAAAGAGTCGCTGTCATTTATAGGAAAAAGCATCTGAATAGTACTTCCGGTCGTCACCGGAAGTTACGAGAAAGGAGTAAAAAATTCGATAATACATTTCTCATTCATTGTTAAGGCACATTTTCGGATATATTTAAATGGTTTTCGTAGGAATAGAAAGCTCTTTACCGGAAGTGGCCTAACGGAAGACCTACTCATTACTAGTAATGAGTGTCTAGTTATTATTATTATTTTTTTTTCTCCTTACCGATTTTTCTGCAGAAGATTTCTCGGAAATGGCTGGATCGATTTGCTTCAAATTTTCAGGATTGATGCGTTGCCATTTGAAGTTTGTACCGTCGTTTCAATTTTTGAAAAATCACTTCCGGTTGGAAGTTATCCCCCTTTTATCGATTTTCAGATGACCATTTTGTCCAGACAAAAACTCAAAAACGATAAAAGCTAGAGTGCTGAAATTTTCAGTGATGTTAGACGACATGTTGTAGTTGTGCACCTAGGTTTTCAAAATTTCCGGAAGTGCCTAGTATGGAAGCTCGGTAGGGGTCGAAAATGGAGTTTTAAAAAGTGTCCAATTTTTTTTCACGTTTTAAAACATAACTTTTTACTCGTAAATATTTTGTTTAGATATATATAACAAAAGTTGTACAGTTTATTGAGATCTTTCGTGTCATATCAAGAAATAGGCCCATGGGCCTCATGGCTCGCCTGAACCATTGAATTTCTGTTACAATGATTATCTTTTTTCTCACGAAACTTTTGGTAAGACATGTAGAATAAAATTTGTTCAGTTTTGCAAAATCTTTCGAACAATATCATGAAAAAGGCGAACGGGCGTCATGGCTTGCCTGAACAGTCGAATTTGTATCGCAATTAATAACATTGATAACTTTTTTCTCGAGAAACTTTTGACAAGACATGTAGAACAAAAGTTGTTCAGTTTCGCAAGCGTTAACTAACGATGTTAAGAAATAGGCCTGCGGGTCTCATGGCTCACCTGAACAGTTGGATTATTGTTGCAATCTATAACATTTTTGTCAAGAAACTTTTAATAAGACATCTCATTGCTCGCCTGAATAGTTTCATCAGTGTCACAATTACTAACTTTTTTCTCGAGAATCTTTTGATAAGACATGTAGAACGAAAGTTGTTCAGTTTTGCAAGATCTTTCAAACGATATCAAGAAAAAGGCCCACGGGCCTTATGACTCGCCTTAACAGTGATAAATGTCGCATAACTTTATACTCGTAAATATTTTGTTCAGACATATTTAACAAAAGTTGTACAGTTTATTGAGATCTTTCGTGCCGCATCAAGAAATGCGACAATGGGCCTCATGGCTCGCCTGAACAATTGAATTTCTGTTACAATGATTAACTTTTTCCTCACCAAACTTTGATAAAACACGTGGTATAAAAGTTGTTCAGTTTTGCAAGATATATCTAATGATATCAAAAAATAGGCCTACGGGCGTCATGGCTCGCCTGAACAGTCGAATTTGTATCACAGTTAATAACATTAATAACTTTTTTCTTGAGAAACTTTTAATAAGACATGTAGAACAAAAGTTGTTCAGATTCGCAAGCGTTAACTAACGATGTTAAAAATAAGGCCTGTGGGTCTCATGGCTCACCTGAACAGTTGGGTTATTGTTGCAATCTATAACATTTTAGTCAAGAAACGTTTAATGAGACATCTAGAGCAAAAGTTGTTCAGTTTTGCAAGATGTTTCAAACAACATCATGAAAAAGGCGAACGGGCCCCATGGCTCGCCTGAATAGTTTGACTAGTGTCACAATCAATAACTTTTTTCTCGAAAAACTTTTGATAAGACATGTAGAACAAAAGTTGTTCAGTTTTGGAAGATTTTTCAAACGATATCAAGAAAAAGGTTCACGGGCCTTATGACTCGCCTTAACAGTCTGATAAATGTCGCAATCAATAACTTTATTCTCAAGAAAATTTTAATAGGACATGTAGAACAAAATTTGTTCAGTTTTGCGAGATATATCTAGAATGATATAAAAAAAAAATAGGCCTCCGGGCGACATGACACGCCTGATCAGTCTCGAATTTGTATCTCAGTAAATAACATTATTAACTTTTTTGTCGAAAAAAAGGCTGACCCTTTAATTAGTGGCCGAGAGGGGCAGAGAGTCTTTAATTTATAACACTTAAATGATCAATATTTGTAAAACATTACCGAAGCTAAATTGTACGTCTTGATAATATATTTGTATCATTATTTATGAATGAAAATCTCAGTCAAATTCTTATTTCATGACATCTAAAATTGGACGGAAGACCCACTCGTTGCTCGCAACGAGATCGCATCTAGTTATTATTATTATTATTATTATTATTATCATTATAAGGGCTTTCCATCTTCCTGTGGAAAGTCCTATTGATATTGTTCTGGTTATTATTATTTTCTTCCTTCATTTCTTTCCGCCAAAAAGTAATTTGACGTTTTTCGACTTATCGAAAAGTTTTATAACCCATCCTATTCAACATCTCGAAACATGATCACATGTGACCCTGCGTAACTGACCTTTGAGCTTTGACGGATCTATTGGACTTCACGCAAAATCCTTCGTTATCTCTACTCTTCTTCAATCGTAAGAGATAGGAGCATAAAACCTTTTCTAAAACATAGAGGTGACTTACTGGAATTCATATGGGCATTAAACAAACTGATTTGAAGACCCTTTAAGGAAGTTATTACCCCTCGTGTTTTACGATTTCTACGTCAGAAATTGACGACTCCTAAACTATTCGTCGTAGAGAGACGGAACCCACTGGGACGGGTTGGGTGACCTTGACCTTGAAAAAGTAGGTCAATGTCAAGGTCATCCAGAATGACCAGAAAATGACACTTTTTATACGCTCTTTCACGCTTCAGATAGCATCGAAATATCACATAGTCAGCATGGAATTCTGAACTGGTCTCGGAATCACGAATTACAACTCTGAACTTTGACCGCTCTGCGAATGTCGACGACTTAAGGTCGAAAACCCCGCTATCGCTACTCCTGCTAGACTGCAAGGCGTGGAGAGGCGAGACCTTCGCCGCCGATTTCACCATAAAACACTCTCACAGAGAGAAGTTGACCGAGGGAAACCGAGAACCCTGAAGCACGGTTCTCGCCCCCGGAAGTCTCCGAAGTTGTCATTCGAGCCCACAATTTCTTCACGGATGTAGATAGGGACGCGGGACCACTTAAACGAAGCCCAGTGACCTATCTGACCTTCAAAATGAGGTCAAGGTCAAAGGTCAAGGTCACACTTTCTCTCCAATGGTTTTTTAGGTTTGACCTTGAAAGTGGGTCAAAGGTCAAAGGTCAAGGTCATTCATCGAGGGGCGAGTCTCCACGAGTAAGGCAAACCCACTCATCACGCCTGTCGTCACCAAGGAAGAAATACCTCACCCTTCAAGTTATCTGTCTGTGATCAGCTGTTTATATACACTATTTTGACCGGTCTCATGCCCAACAACAGGATTCTAGCTAATCTGATCTACACCTACACATCTGACCTACAGAAATTTCTTCCATTTCTTAACTTTCTTGTAAATGAAACATGAATTGCATTTCCATTTAAGGAAAGAAGATATCAATGTCTGCCAGTGCATCAACAACAAAAAAGACTAAGAATCAGTTGTTGTTGTTTTTTATATGATAATGATGATGCAACTTTACTCGACAGTTGAACTCATTGACATTCCATCCCGACTGTCATTGTAAACAAATAAACACTTACCTGCAGGATCAGATGGGATGCAGTACTCATATTCTCCGTTCAGATCCTACACTCAGACACTTTCTAATTCACCGGCCGCCATTTTGGTTGTTTGTTGTCAAAGCCTAAATCCGTATATGCATGCCTCCTTGGGTGAAAAGACTGAAAGACATTGTCTCCGTGAATTAGAACACATAGGATGAGCATTTATTAAATTCCACAATCCACAACACACACAGTAAAATCCAGTGCACAGACTCCTACCATTTTCTCAACATCGACATGAAGCTAAGACTCCCAGCATGCATGAGCAATCTCTGAAAATGTGACATCCGGTTTCTTGTCACCTCCAAATATCCTATCTAACAGGTCTAAAGTCACCCCAAACACCTGCACAAGTCCTATTACACTTTTACCTGATATGTGCATATGTGCTGGCTATCCAACACACACACACCCTTTTCCACCAAAATTTGACGGGTACTTAATGCGAAACCAATCATTAAACACACTTCAACACTCAAATTTAGGCGGCAAATTTGAATTTCTTTACTAGCCAAATGAATTTTTTTTTTATTCATGGTATTTTTTGTGGGAGGTGGGGTGGGGGTAGGGGGGGTGCTCTTAGCATTTGAACACTACTGAAAAACCGCTAGAAGGTGGAAAACCCTCTAATTGTTCGCGAACAATTAGGATCACTAGTTATTATTCTTTTTTTTTCACTGACGATTTCTCAGAGATGGCTGGATGGATTTTCTTGAAATTGTCAGGGATGATAGAGAATAAAAATACCCCCAGACATTTTTTTTTCATTTTTTGAATATTCACTTCCGGTCGTCAGATATGTACAATTTTCGTTTTTTTTTAGAAGAGATCTTGTCCGCGGAAAATCTCGGAAACGGTTAAAGATTAAGGCACCAAACTTTCAGGAATGATAGATCATTACAAGTAGGTTTGTTGAATATGGTAACATCGTCAGCCGTCACTTCCGGACCTCACCGGAAGTGATCAAAGAAATCGAAAAAAAAATTCTTTTGACGCAGAACGAACATTAGTTTATTGTTTCCTTCTTGTTCTTTTGAAATATGTTGATCCTACCGGAATCAAAAACGACAACTTCCGGTTTTAAGAGAAGAACTGGAAAAATTTAGTTTTTGACTTTGCCTTAAATCTCCTTGTATATGGAGTATTACAAATGATTTTCTTGTATGTTATTGACATTGCAAATGTCTAGAGTAACGTAAAATATTTTGGTGAAATCTGCTTCCGATCGCGAGATTTGCAGTCTTCAAAATAAGAATTTGTTCAAGCTGATACTCTGCAAATGTGAACGACTGAAGCCTCAAGTTTTGAAGACTGATAGTCAGTCATCAGTGTGTTTGCATCATGTGAGAATCGTACGTAGCCGTCACTTCCGGTCGTGACAGAAAGCGATATAAAAAATATAATTTTTTGAAGTTTTTTTTTTTTTTTTTTTTTTGACAGATATTGGGGCTGTTCATGTAAAATATGTCCACCGGAAGTGCCGACCGAAAATCTGAAGTTGTCTAAAACATGGGTATTTTTGACGAAAGTTGAAAGTATGATTAGTTGAGAATTATTAAGGTGTAGAATGAAATATTTATTCGATTGGAGCTCTTCCGGTCATGACCGGAAGTGAATAAAGACAACAGGAAAGTAATTTAAAAAATAAGACTTTTCACTTTTTAAATAGAGTTTCCTCTTTTTTTTTTTTTTTCTTTTTTTTTTGTCGACACGATTTCTCAGAGATGGCTGGATATTTTCTTTTCAGTCATTAATTATGTCCAATTATGTTCCAATGCATTTCACAAAACTGGAACCGAATTTGACTAAAGCAATCTGAACTGCAGTTTATTTCCAACACTGATGGCCTTAATATCAACGGACAATGTGTGAAGAAAATGAACATTCGATTGTACTGAATGGCTTTTGAACTTCCAATCTCGACAGGAAGTAGTATAACGGAAGACCTACTCATTACTAGTAATGAGTTTCTAGTTATTATTCTTTTTTCTTTTTTCACTGACGATTTTTCAGAGATGGCTGGATGGATTTTCTTGAAATTTTCAGGGATGATAGAGAATAACAATACCTCCAGACTTTTTTTTTCATTTTTTCTAAATTCACTTCCGTTCGTCAGATGTGTCCGATATCCGTTTTTTCAAAAACTATTTTGTCCGCGCGAGATCTCAGAAACGGTAAAAGATTAAGATACCAAACATATAGGAGTGATAGACCTGAAGGAGTAGGCGAGCCAGTTTGGGTCAAGCACGTCTGTCGTCACTTCCTGTTGTCACTGGAAGTGATCAAACAAATTGAAAATTTCAACTTTTCTTTTTTATACAAAAACTTGCATCACATTATTGCATCTCTTTTGCAGTTTCGAAATATATGAGTCCCACAGGAAAAAAAACGCCAACTTCCGGCTATAAAAGAAAATCGAAATAAATTGGACGTTTTTATTTCCCATAAATCTCGCTTTTGAATGAAGTATTTGAAATAATTTTTAAATATGTTACTGACACTGACAATTTCTAGAGTAATGTCAAATATCTTTGTAAAATCTACTTCCGGTCGCGCGATTTCCTGTCCTCAAAATGAGATTTTGTTTACGAAATTGGTCAGCAACAGTAAGAAAGTGAAGTCTAAAACTTTTAGGACTAATAGTCACTCCTCAGCTCATTTGCATCATGTGAAAATCGTACGTCATTGTCACTTCCGGTCGCGGCAGGAAGTAATGTAAAAATTGAATTTTTCAAGTTTTTTTTTTATTTCTAGAGATATTTCGACCAATATCAATGTTAGGTAGGTCATGTTCATGCAAACTGTGTTAATCGGAAGTGCCGGCCGAAAAAAACGGAAGTAGTCTCAAACATGATTATTTTTATTATTACCCCCCTTTTTTGTCGGCACGATTTCTCAGATATGGCCGGATGGATTTTCTCGAAATTTTCAGGGATGATAGAGAATAAAAATACCCCAAAACTTTTTTATTCATTTTTTGAAAATTCATTTGCGTTCGTAAGATATGTCCTATTTCCGGTGTTTTTTTTTAAAGAGATCTTGTCCGCGGGAGATCTCATAAACAGTTAAAGATTAAGGCACCAAACTTTGAGGAATGATAGATCATGACAAGTAAGTTTGTCGAATATGGTTAACTCCGTCAGCCGTCACTTCCGGACCTCACCGGAAGTGATCAAAGAAATCAAAAATTTCAGATTTTTTTCTTTTGACGCAAAACGAACATTGGTTCATTGTTTCATTCTAACAATCCTATCGTGCGTGTGTCGTGTTCTATCGTTTATCATGCAAGGTGAAGATAACAAACAGTGATCAATCTCATAACTTCTATAAGCAATACAAAATAGATAGTTGGGCAAACACGGACTCCTGGACACATGTCAAAAACGTTATCATGTCAAGAATAACGTTGTGGGTACTGTAACAGTCTTTAAAAAATTGAATACCTCTGAAGGAAATGATGTATATACATGTAATAGCATCTGTAAATTGCATAGACATCAAATTACTATCATTAAAAGTATTCCAGGGGTGGATCAAGAAAATTGACAAAGGAAGGTTAGGAAATGCAATTTATTCTAGTTTCCTAAAAGAGATGTGGCAGGACAAGAGGGGGTGTCGTCCTCTTTTGCGGTGCACTTTAGATGGTTTTACATACACACACATCTCTTTTAGGGGACTAAAATAAATAAACGTAAATATCACAGTGGATAAACATCTTTCAAAATTTTCATTTTCAAAAACCACAATCTAAATGAAATCAATTTGAGATGTGGGTGCATGAGTGAATGGTATTATGTTTTGTTGCCACCAGAGGCATGCAGTGTCGTACAAACACATGGTTTCAAAAATATGTCATATTCAGAAACGAAGTACATGTCTATCAAAAACCTTGTCTAGGTATTTTATTATATTGCTTATTTTTAAATGTTGTAAAATCATGGTTTTTTTCAGTGATCCCAATACTCTTTACCGATCTTTGTCTTTTTTATTCCAAATCGGCAACATTTTCTGTGAGATTCACAAAAAGATAAGCAATATCCTTAAAGCATAAAAATGATAAACGTATTGCCTTGCGAATGTGTGGCCTTTTCTTCTTCTTCTTTTTTCTAGTTGTCAGAATCCCATAAAATGTGTAAATACTAGTGTAAATGATCAACTATTAATCACGGAGATTAACAAATCATGGCTCAAATACATACATGTATACCATTCACTCAGATAAGTGTTTAATCCCGACCCCACCTTCAGGTTATCTCCTTTATCAAAAGTAACATACTACATAATTAAGTAATGTATTGTTATTTCTAACTCATGGAAAACTAAACCCTTCTGCTAAATTACCTGACTACTGTACGGAAATATTTAGTAAAGCATGCCATCATCTGCTCGTGGGTAGAGCTCACTGTTTCTTCGTTCTCAATCGGCAATTCGACTTAAATTGTAAGCATTATGATTTGTTTACCTGCATCTATAAATCAAATATTTCCTCCCTTTGCATCAGTAAGGAATCTATACAGGTTGTATATTGATTCCAACCCTGCCATCTGACCATAACCGAAGAAAAACAAAGCTGCAAGCTTCAACTGCTGCCCGGAAGTAGTAAATTGAAAGTAAAAGTAACCGAGACTTTCCGACCCTACGGCAGCCGTCGCTTTACTAGAAATTGACATTATAGACAACTAAACTATGTTACGTCTCGCAGTAGACATGACGTTAAAGCTGTTTGTGCGTTGTGATGTCACAATTTGGACTATCAAATCCGATCGAATGAAAAAAAAAACCCACTGCTCTGAGGCGTTATTTTCGGGATTTTTTCTCTCTGTTTAATCTTGAATTTCTCTACTGATTACTATGTCAAATTGGGAATAAATTTGATTTTATAGTTATTTGGAATTTTCAAATATTAACAAGCATAGGAGATACCATGTAAAGTAGGACCATTCTCATGCAACTTATCATTGTTAAATTCAAAGTAGAAGAAATGTATTGATTTCAACAAAATATAGTAACTTCAATCCATAAGCAATGCAAACGTACATTAAACCACCTTCTTAAAGCTGTCAAACATACATAAACAAGAGTATGAAAGCTGAAGATAACGAACAGTGATCAATCTCATAACTCCTATAAGTAATACAAAATAAATAGTTCGGCTAACACGGACAACTGGACACACCGGGGGTGGGATCAGGTGCCTAGGAGGAGTGAGCATCCCCTGTCGACCGGTCACATCCGTCCTGAGCCCTATATCCTGATCAGGTAAACGGACTTATCCGTAGTCAAAATCAGTGTGCCAAGAATGACCTAGCAATCGGTATGAAACATGTCACACAAAATTTGACCCAATGATAGGTTGTATTGACGATCTATATCGTTATAAGAACCATAGAATTTACGAAATGCTGACTTCAATCGAGACTGTTGAAACCCATGTACCATTAACTTGTTTGTCAGTACCTTTCCTCTATTCAGAAACTGACTATGCGCAGAACAAGCTCTTGCGTATCGAATCAGTTGAGAGACTTAAACACAATATGCAGGAGATAATGGAATATTCCTACATAACTATGGGAAGTTGACGATGGAAAAGCTGAAATCATCCCGTTTGTCATACAATTGAGTTGTCAGTTTGCCGTTAGTGTCTACTTTCAATAAAATATCTAAGTATGAAGCAGAAGTATCTGTCAACATAAGAAAATCACACATTTCCAATAAACAGTATACAAAGATACATATAACTGATCATAATAACTATTAGCGTAAATAAATGGTGGTCTAATGGTAGAGCGTTCACCCCGCATGCGGAGGGTCGGGTTTCTAATCCCGGCCCATACAAACCTACATGTAAGTCGTTAAAACAGGTAACGCCAGTTCCAGCGCCAAACGCTCAGCATCAGGTGTGAATGTCACGGGTCCTCGGAGATGACCTTAAAATTGGATGTCTCGTGTCACAGTAGGTGTGGCACTCTAAAGAGCCCTCACTGCTAAAAGGCCATAAACGCCTAGCATAGGCCTAAATTTGAAGCCCTTCATTGATATTGGTGACGTCTCCATATGAGTGAAAAATTGTGAATATTAAGGAAACCATTGTTTACAGACATATGATAGAGAAAATATCAACATAGGAGTTTTTGATCTTCACAACACGTCTAATATTACTAATTGGTTATCTATAGAAAATAAAAACCTTTTCACCGTCAAATTGTTTAAAAGATTGTATTCATTATACCCTATGTATAAGAGGCGAATAACTGGGGCAGCCCTTTGAATGAGACCGCAAAAACCGAGGCCACGTGTCATAAGAGGTGTGACACGATAAAGAACCCTTCCAGCTCAAAGCTCATCAACGTCGATGATAGACCCAAATTTTCTCACGACAAAATAAAGACTAGTGTCACAATTTGAGTTTGTTTTATTATGCTTGTTATGGCATTCCATAGTTTGTTCTCACCATATAATCGTTACAGGTAGCTGGTCACGGCGGTTTGTAAATGCTTACGTGTTAGTTCTGACCAGGCCGTGGAAGTGGGAAGTTTGTCCGCCCAATGTGTGAAAATGATAGACCTGTGTGGTCGAGAGTTTTACCTGTGTGGTTTATTGGGCCTGCATTGTATGTACATTTAGTACGGGTGTTCGAATGATGTTCCTGTGTGGAAAATGAGAACACAATTTTGAGCATTTCGACAGCGGTGAGTGTGAACTGTTTATTTTTGTTTACGTTAGGAAATTTTGTTACTCTATTTAAATTTATGTAACCAGTTTATTTGTATTACATAATATACCAGATAGATGCAAGTTTTCAGTATATAATGTATATGTAAAAACCCCGACTGTTACTATGTTATTATAGGTGACCAGCTGTGTGTGTTATTTTATGGCTCGAGCAGGTGCTCGCAACATGTATATCATGGCGTTCTAAGATATTTGATGAACAGCGTTGGAGAACGACCTATACAAAAACAGGAAATACGTTCACGGCTACAGAAACGTTGAGCGAGTGATGGACAAAGTGTCACCACGTGTCTGAAGACAGCCAACGACTGTTGTGTAAAGTGTGGTAACTCTTTAGTCAACGTATTTTGTTTCGCCATCCTGTGTAACATATTTCGAATTCAAGAGACAAGTCTGTTGGTTTACTTACATAAGGCAACATAACTTAACATTTAGCTTTAGTCGGGTACACGTGTAATCATCTGTAAATTCATATTTTTTGTTTTGTTATATTTTTGTTTTGTTTTTGTGTGTATGAGTGTTGTTGTGTGCATGCGTGTGTATGAGTGATGTTACTTGCTATATTAGTGAGCACGATAATAAACTTATTTGCACATACTCTTGATCTTTCTTCAAAGAACGGTTTGCAGCGCGGGATTATTTCCATGCCATTATCACAAATTGTGACAACTAGACTTTTTGACATCATAGACAGTTGTTCCTTCAACAAAAATGAAAAACGGAAATATTCATATCTAGTGATCAGTCATCCAAAAAATTACTTTGTTAAACACCACTCTGATTTCACGCACAAGTACTCTGACGTTGAAATAAAAAATATCCTAGAGTTCATCATAGAAAGTATCTTCGTGGTCTTTGGTGAACAGGTCTTTCAACAGTCTGTCAGAATACCCATGGGCACGAATTGTGTTCCTTTGTTAGATGACCTGTTTCTGTATTCATATGAAGCAGAGTTTATTCTAAAACTTCTTTGTGAGAAAACAAATATTTTTACGTGAGAAAAAAAAATCTCGCTCTGTCCTTCAATTCGACATTTAGATATATCGACGACGGTTTGTCTATCAGCAATAATAACTTTCATTCATATGTCGATTCGATATATCCTGTGAATTCGAAATAAAAGACACCACAGAGTCGTCTACTTGTGATTCATGTTGCTATATTTTATTGAAAGTAGAAATTAACGGCAAACGGCCAACTCAACTGTATAACAAACGGTATGATTTCAGCTTCTCCATCGTCAACTTTCAATATTTATGTAGCAATATACCATTATTACCTGCATATGGTGTTTATATCTCTCAATTGATTCGATACGCAAAAACTTGTTCTGCGTATAGTTAGATTTTAAATCGAGGCAAGCTACTGACAAACAAGTTGATGACACAGATTTTTCAACAGTCTCGATTGAAGTCAGCATTTCGTAAATTCTATTATCGTTATAACGATCTAGTTCGTGAATACAACCTATCATTGCGTCAAATGCTGTATGACGTGTTTTATACAGATTGTTGGGCCGTTCTTGGCACACTGATCTTGACTACGGATAACTCCGTTTACCTGATCGGGATATAGGGCTCACGGTGGATATGACCGGTCGACAGGGGATGCTCACTCCGCTTAGGCACCTGATTCCACCTCTGGTGTGTCTATGGGTCCGTGTTTGCCCAACTCTCTATTTTGTATTGCTTATAGGAGTTATGAAATTGACCACTGTTCGTTATGCAAGGTGAAGATAACGAACAGTTATCTTCAAATTTCACTTTAAATAAATCGGTGAGGATGCGGGTTAGAATTGGTCATCAGTATAAACTGGGGCCCCTGTGTTAAGTCTAATGTAGCACGATAAAAATATCTTGAAGTTCACAGGCCATAAGCGCGGAGCATAGACCTAAATTTTGCAGCCCTTCACACGCAATGAGGACGTCTCCATATGAGTGAAAAAAATCGAACGGAACGTTAAACAATATACAAACAACCAGACCTGTTATACTCTTATGGGAGTTTTGAGATTGGTCACTGTTCGTTATCTTCACCTTGCACTGAAAACAACGACTCAAAAGTTCCGGGCCTATACCGAATAGGTCAATAGAGAAATTTTATAAAGTATTACAACAAATAATGGAAATTGTCAATTTCTCGGGACAACATCTTCATTTGTTGGAGATACTAATATAGATAAAAGGTCGCAACAAAATGATGTAAACAGATCTTCAGACTGATTTACGGGGCATAATCAACAAACGGAATTTCCGCAAATATATATCTGTGGCTTGAAATTTGGTATGCAAGTAGTTAAAACATGAAGCTATGCAAGTAAACCGACAAATTACGCAGAGCGTACCTAGTTTAAGAATTTTTAGGCATTTGAAGTGGTTAGTTTTTTATCTGTGTCAGAGTTAGACCCCTTTCTGTATTTATGATATCACATCGTTTGGACCCAAAACGGGTTTAACCCCTCTGTATTTATCATAGCATTAATATACAAGACATGAATTGTTTCTTGCACTTTTCAAAGGCATAAATATATCCAGAATATATTTCAGAAAATTGCATATTGCTTTTATAACAGATGCACCTGAGCTTTGTCACTGTTTAGATGTAGAATGAGATTTGTATACATAAGGAAAGTTTCAAACGCATAAATCATTCAGATTAGAGGCGATTTCAAGGTCACAAAATAATATGAATATCACCTTCGTGCATATGTCACTTATCATACTGGTTAAATACCCCATGACCATGCTATCAGCAATATCATTCGTAATCTGCTTGCTGCAGTTGAATATCCTCCATGTATAACAAACGTATGCATAATCGATTGCATGTAGCATAAATTATTTGTAACTGTAAACATTTGTCACTTCCATATTATCATTTGATAACAAAAATGGAATTATATCATATACATTCAAACGTTGTTTTTGTGATTTTCTATATTTCTAAACCACATCCCATGCAGTTCAGCTTTCCTCAGACCGGTAGTGGAAACTTGATGATTATACAGTTCAATTCGCAACCATGAGTTCCGGATTCCATCTTTGCGCCACATCAAACGTTTGATAAAGGTGGTGACAATTCCTTCGACAAGCGCCCGGCTTGAATCACGGTGAGAATCACGGGTATGACCTTAACAATGGAGATCCTGTCTAACAGATATATTTGGCACGATAGATAACCCACAATATTACCACCTAGGAGTGTCATGGATAAGTCAAAATATGTGTTACTTCACTTAAAACTAGTGACGTCTTCGCACGAGTGACAATTATCAAATGAGACAGAGACATTCATTTCCATCGTTTTCGCAATAATTGGGAATGGAAAATGAATGTACAAATGACCAGACATTGTTTTATGATATAATATCTAAGAGAAACTGTCAGTAATCATTGAGAATTGTCTTTAAAAAAGTAGAAAGTGCAAAAATCACAAATCTGAACGAAACTCTCACACTTTTGTGTATGGTGATAATAATTGTTAAAAAAGTGAAAATTACTGGAACCATGCATCGTGTTTCTATGACAACGGACCGTACCTACAGTTAAATCATCAGATGTTGAGTTTTTAATCTGTTCACAAATATTTCTAATAAAACAATTTCCCAACAATGTACAGTGAATGGAAATTCAAGAAAGCACTTAGATTATTGTACTTGTGAATAAAAAAATGTGTATTTTCTTGCTTATACTTAAAAATAAGTCATAAATTAAGGTAAAAAAGAGCATTTATTACTTCTCTTCAGACACCATTTTCTCTGAAACGCAGCGGGGCTGACATTAATTCTACATGCCATTTTTAAGACAGCTATTTATACTACCAATATAGTAAATAAAAACAGTTAAACAATTTACCCTTTTTTTGTAAACCCCTCAAAACTCTACACTAGTGCCTACTATTTTACACACTTATTATCCCCCTTGATGCGAACTCTCTAGAATTAAAGGAAGAAATGAATGAATATCACTTAGCAGACATCATAAAAAAATCTGGATGGTCATTAGAAATTCATTTAACAGGAAATTTGAAAGGTGATGTAGAGATTTGCCTATTTTTCTGTAAATTAAACTTTATATGTTAGTTAATAGTGAAGTTAGAATTCATGTAATCATTCCAAATTCATACAAACTGTCTCAATGACAGACAGTAAATTAATAGTAAACACCGGTAAATAAGATTCGAAGCATATCTATTGTAGAACACTTGTTTCTCTTTAAAAAACAAAGATCCGCCTAACAGAAATATTTGAATCATTTTCTACATTTAATCAGTATCAATGCTGACGTCACACTTTCACCTCATATTGCGTCATACTCAACATGCATTGTGACGCACGTTTTGTGTATTCAAAGTATTTCATTCTCACTGAAATAATTTATCGTCTATCAAATGGTCAATGTAATTTCTATTTTAATGCAATTCGTATTTCAAAATATTGGATAGGTAACGATGTGGATTGTTGTTCTGATGAGAAGGGGAAGGGGGTATTTTGTTGATAGATCCTCCAACAAATACCCCATTCCTATACCATTATTTGGCCATGAGTATAGCACACACGTTTTCCAATTACAAATTCTGTAATTCATATATTTTAGACCACATCCATATTTTAAATGTAATAAAACAATACACTTCATAGAGATTTCGATATAGAAATACTTGAGGCCTACTTATTCCAACATCTTACATGTATGTATCAAATGTCAGACCACCCCCACCCCCATAGTAAACTTAACGAACCTGGCGATTTTAATTATGTTATACGACCTCGCTATGTACATTTTCCCATAGTTAATACTTTTTAAGAGTATTATTCATAAAGTAGCATTGTGTTTATTATTTTCAAACTCATGTCTATGAGTTTGAAAAATAAATTTGTAAAGTTTTGAAAATATAATCTTGTGATTCATTTACCTTTTCTGAGATTTATATCTATTTCCTGATATTTCTTTATTCTATATCAACTTTGCATATAGAGCTCTATTCAATTTATCTTCCTGATCATATGGAAGTTATAATTGATAGTAATGCACTGCAAGCATCCATGAAACAAACTTAATTAATCTCTCTCTCTCTCTCTCTCTCTCTCTCTCTCTATATATATATATATATATATATATATATATATATATATATATATATATATAATATATATGTAAACCACAGCAATATGTGATTTTTCAAAAAAATAAATAAAAATACACAGGTTGGTTAGTAGATAAGATATATACATGTTTAAGTTGAATCTAAATGCAGTTTAGGTCAACTGATTAAAAATGAAGGTCATTGGTTAATATATGTGACCTTGAGATTGTAGGACAAGGTCATTTACAAGTTTCAATAGAATTTAGCATGTCCTTAGAAAGTAATTGATGCACCCAGAAGGCAAATGTTCTTGACCTAAATTAGATCATTATCCTAGTAATTAGATAGATTTTCGAAAATGTAAAATTTGTTTAACTGATTTTATTTTTTTTTTGAATAAAAATCTAACATTTGTTATTTCTTTCTATATGAAGGACCTTGTCTGATTGTGTTGCGTTTCTGAAAAAAAGTTAGCTCATAAATATATTGTTTTATTGAATTTTTGACTGTATACAATGCAAGTTATGTTGGTTGCCATGGAAACCATTTTTGCTGAGATATTTAAATTTCTTACTTCAACAAAATTTTATATAAACCTTTTTCATTTTAAACTAAAACAATATGCATCTTCTTACCTTAATTGTATTTATTTTGGACTTTAAAAAGGTATATTTGACTTTTTTTCAAGGACTTTGTCCTTGTTACCATGGTAACAACAAAGTGTTCAATAACTCTGTGTTATTTGAGTTTAAGGTAGCGACGGATAGCAACCACGTGATCAGTAAAAATTGTGTATTTTCACGTGAATTCATTTTCCGGAATTCCTTACTCCGTCATAGAATAGTCGAAAAACAAAAAGGGGTTCCGAAAGTGTTTTGTTGCTGTGACTGACTCGCCTACAGAAAATATGCACATACCACATAAGTCTACGTCAATGTCTGTAATAATGGTAGATCAAATGTTTCATCTGTGTGAAACTTTTTGCTAATCGAAATGTTAAACCAACCACCAATCCATGTACATAGATGCGCTACGTAAACAAAGTTGTTGATTGATGCATCGTAATGTCCGAGTGCTGCATGCTGAGAGATTAAATACTGTTTATACAGTCATTGAGGGACCTAACAAAGTTTCTTGCAAGAAGAGGAAGTTGGTGGATGCATTCAAGTTGGACAACGAAATCATAGTTTCGTTTGGTGAGTGAAAAAAATGCCATAAATTTGTATTCAAAAGTTCAACTCACATTTCCTCTGCTATTTCACAACGCGATTTATAATAACATCTGTAAGTTTAAACACACGACATACAGTAGATGTATTATTTTTTATGTATATATGTATTCCATATGTGCATAAAATATAACTCCCACCTGTGCCAGTGATTGTAAACGAACGGATGTCATGTAAATGTATACCACATTTGTAAAACATGGGCTCTCACAACTCTTTTATTAAGAAAATAATAATATCGTTATGAAAATAACTGTTACGAAAATAACATACCTTGAACTACATGTATAAAAATAATGAAAAACAAATATCTGTATAGACCTACTATCTAGGGGTATGAGGGAACCGGATAAAAAGTGGAAGGGGGGGGGGGCATGTGTTGAATTATAATTTCCTAGACTATAGTATACATATATTATTACTTTGAAATTTCAGTGGCCTAAGAAATATATCAAACCTGAAGTTTTGTGTTTCACACAAACATGTAGGTTGGCAAAACCTTTTTAAATAATGTAAATTAATCACAAGTCTGCATATGCCCTCTCATAGGCAAATGTATGCATTGTATGTATAAGTAAGATATGTATACTACACGTATGCCCTTCTCTTGACCCACATTTTGTAAATAAAACAGATATGATAAGTCTATGGCAGTTTATGAAAACATATATACATGTCATCTCATTGCAATTTATAATTTTGAAACATCAGTATTTAAATTTTAACTGAATATGTGTTGAGACACAGTTTTAAAATTCACATTGTATGACGCAATCTAATTACTCAATGGTATAATATAGACCTAACGGTGCAAATATCAATTATGATAATCTTTTTTCTAGGCATCAGCCTGAAGACCGAGGGAGGTTAGATAGGACCAGTGCAGGTTGAAGTGGATTTCGAGTCAACAAGTATAACAGCAAGAGAGATACTATATATATTTTTTGATAAACATTTGTAAAGACAATTCTGAGTATATCAGATATTCATCTTTTTTGCTATATTTAAATATATTTATCTATATTTTGAACAGGTACTCCATTTACAGTGATGATGACATATCCCCTTGACCCCCACAACTCCACAAATTTAAAATTGTTTGATCAAGTTCCGAAGATTAAAGAACTACTGCAAAATTTGGGACTGGATGAAAAACATTAATTCACTTATATGAGCTCAGAGCAGTGGATGTTATACAACATACTTTAAACTAAATTGTGAATTTAAGGGAAAACAAGTACATGTCATGTACTCGTATATTACAAGTACATGCCTTTTGAAAGACAATAATATTGCATAGATGTAAAGGAAATTTCAATGTTGATTATTTTTTCTTAGATATATTAGTAAAAAATGTGCACATGATAGAATATCAATTTTATTACTTCAATCAATGTGTTTGAATTTTCCTTGTAATTCAAAATTTAGTTCAAACATACATCATAGATACATTAATGTATATAAATTTTTTAGAAAAGTTTCATAATGGAACTAATTCACACACCCCCCCCCCCCTATACATACAGTGAACATAGACCTTCACCTGGGGAAAACTTCCGTTAGTTAATGCAATATACATGTACATGCATTCTCAGTTATCCAATAGTTCCATGTGAAACTACAATTAGAAATCTTAAACTTATGAAAGACACACCTATCTGTGAGGGTAAGATGACTCAGATGGACTTAATTGTAGTGATCCATGGGCAGTCCATGGGTCTCTTTCCATTGATATTAATTATTTATTGAAATATGAAATGGTTATTTAAACATATTTGGTGTATTATACTGTATAGTGATATAAATTTCTATCAAAAAATATGTATAGGTAATAGATTTGGTCTAGTTATTACAAGAAATTGTATGAAAAATAACTAGATATTTAGGCAATCATTGTGAGTGCAAAAAGGTCAACTGCAATAGCACACACTATATATCATTCTTAAATGGCTCATAGAAACTTCTAGTATTGTGAGTTTGAATGCTCAATATGGTAATTTGGGAATGCTTAATCATTTAAGGTCAATAGTTTATCTCTGCTGACTGTATCTCTTAAAATTCATTTCTAGAAGGGAGGGGGTAGGGTTACAAAATCTGACATAGTTTCAGATTAAACCTCATTTGGTATATTTTTTTCTATTCAATATTTTAGATACTACTTGACTTATTGTAAAAATGAAATAAAATCAGAAATTTTATGAGCAGAATTTTGTTGTTGTCAAAAAATGTATGCGTGATAGTATTTGAGAAATGCCATATTTAGGGTAAATTTGGCCAATTGCCAAGTCGAATCATGCCAATGTTTTCCTTAGATGCATTTTGAAAATCTAATCCATGTTGATTTTTTATCTGTTTGTGTTTAATTTACATAACTATATATGACAAACAATATTTCTGGTGTCAATAAATTTTTTATTGGCTTTTGTGTTAATTTGCTCAATTTTAGCATTTTTTGCCTTTTGGGGCTGCAGAAGAGGGGATTTCAATCTCGCTTTCCTCGAAAATTAACCTGATTACTTTTGTTGATTTTTTGATATGTTTTAGGATAAAGTCAAAATGTTAAAATAAATAAAATTGAAAAAAATTCAATGAGCGGTTTTTTTGGGGCTAGCTATCAATAGCTACCTTAAGTGAATCACACATGCATTTTCAATGATTTTATCAATAACACTGCATAAAATTGTAGAATTTTTCAATAAATTTGTTTTGCACTTTCCAAAAAATTCTCCATGATTACTGACAGCTTCTTTTAAAAGGATGATATGCAAGTATATCAATGAAAATGTATAAATTCTAAATATCAGATCTAGCCCGTGTTTCATGATTCATAAGTAAAGTGTTGATATTATGTTAAATAATTGGCGGTGTTGTAAAGAAAAAGTTGAAATAATTGGGAATGGAAAATTAATGTATTGTAACGTAACAGGGACCTGACAGAGTTATTGTACTTGATAGTACATATCTATTTTTAACATTTTGTATGCAATTATGTGTTATTTACACTTGATATTTCAGTGATTTGCTTCATTATTCATTTTATATATTTTAATGTTGATTGTGATAGCTGTAAGTGATGTGAGAGTGATATGATATTTTGTGCACATGTTTCATTTTAGTGTTGGAATCAGCTGATCGTAGCTGATAAGTTGCAGTATATTTTGAAATTACTTATCGTTCTTGGGATCTTTGATCAACATTGCATAACAGATAGACCCTAGTTCCATGTCATTAGTCTTGTTTACTTGCAGTTTAACGTGTTTTCACTTAATTATTTTGAATCCAGTTCTCAGGCTTGTAGTTTGTAACACTTGACAGATTAAGATTTGTCGGTTGTTATATACTCAACATATTATATGTCTTTTTTAAAAAAAATTAATTATCATGCATATTATGGTTTTCATGTCAGATTCTGAACAAAACTGCATACATGCGATGAGTATGAAACCTGATATATGTAATTATATTCATCTAAAATATAAGTTGTATTAATGGACAACACATATATTATGTATCAATAGGCAAAATATATATAAAGAATATACACATATATTTCAAATGTATATTATTTCACATTGTTGTTATATGCTAATAAAATAATATACTTTCAAATTAAAAAAACAGATTTGTCGGTTGTTTATTCAGAATGTTTAGCCCGATCAGAATAATTACGATAATTGAATATTTTTTGAATTTATTGCATTATTTATTGTATTTTCATGTGAATAATTGATATAACTTTGCCTAAAGATGTATTCAGTGTTGACTTTAATTCATAGAATATTTTGCATAGGTATTTATTAGAGTTTTGTATGGTTCCATAAGTCAAGAAACCGCGTCAGGTAATGTCACGTTCTCTTATCCAGCATTTCCAACATTTTTCAACGTTTTCCAATCTTACGTCATGTTTTATTATACAAGAGAGGGGTGTTGAGACTCTCGCTCTCTTTTGCTCCGGATTTACTAGGAGAAGGTGTGCTTAGGGGGTAAACCCTTAGGAGTTAGGATTGGTTGGATATTTTGTATTTTGACTAACTAACCAGTTTTATTTTTGTTCTTAGATGAGTTAGGATTGTTTCTCGCATAGTTTTAGACCTTTGGGATAAGTTTGAGGACTTATTTTAGGAATTTTGGTCATGTTCCGCATCTCTTACTAAGGAAGTAAACTTTTGTTGGAAACTTTGATCTCTTACAGTTACTTTAAATCTTAGATATTGTTGAAATTTGTAGAAATTGTGTCTAAGTTGCTTTGCAAGTATTACCTTAGTTAATGAAGATCATTTTTGATGGAATGCAGACTTAGAAATTATTATGGAATTTTATATTTGGAAATTAATCTTAGAAATAGACAGGAATTCATTAGAGGTATATCAGTTTTAGTTATAATATTTGACTTTTCTCCAGAAGGACTTGATTAATGTTTCCTAGATAGATTTTAGGGGAATTTTATTCAGGTTCTGCTTTCTAACATAAGAGTTGTTGAAAGAGCTGAAAAGTGACTACTGACTGAGAACGAATTGCGACAACATTATTGTTAATATTTGTTATCTTTTATATTACAGCATTATTAAATAGTAAACTTGAGAATTGAGTCTAATTTTTGGTCAAAAATCGAGAACTTTTAAATATTCCTACGACAGTTGCGGGGAATTCAAATAATCTGCAAGTTGAGGATAATTATGGAGAAACGTGTGGGTTTGGTGATTTCCTTGGAATCTTGGTTATAGTAAGTATTGCTTTAAAGTACACAAGTGAGTGTGAGATTTCCTCTTTGAACTTCTCCCAGCACCAGAGGAGAGCTCAGGGCGGGAGATAGAGAGGCAACAGATAGCGCGAGGGCCTTTTGGGGCGGTCGCAGTATAAATGAGCAGACACTGTTTCATGATATAATATGTAAAAGGATGATATGCAAGTATATCAATGATAATGTATAGATTCTATATATCTGTTCAAGTATGTGTTTCATGATTCATAACCAAAATGTTGATATTATGTTGAATAATTGGCGGTGGTCTAAAGAAAAGTTGAAATATGGTTCATAAATACATTTAAACACAAAAAACGCTAGTCTCCTACACCCATGCATTTTGGCACACATTAAATCAGCATGCTCTCTGTATGATCAGTGTTTAATTCGACACAGGCCAGGCTACAAACAAGAACGTTTATGTTACATTGGTTTAAACAGCCTTGTTTAAAATCAGCATTTCGCAAATTCTATGGTCGTTATCAAATTCAACCCATGGGGCGGTCCTTCAAATGAGACCGCAAAAAGCGATTTCCCCCGTCACAGTAGGTGTGGTAGGATAAAGATCACTCTCTGATTAATAGTCGTAGACGACGAGTATAGGCCTTAATTTGCAGCCCTTCACCGACATTCATGACGTCTTCATATGAGTGAAAGATTATCGAGTGGGACGTTAAACACTTTGCAACCAACCGACCTGATCAAGATATAGGGCTCACGGAGAGTGTGAGCGATCCACGTGAGATGCTTACTCCTCTAGAGTCCGTGCCCGTTAATGTTGTATTCTTTATAGTTATTATGGGATTGATCACTGTTCGTTACATTTATCTTCATTTTTCCATTGATCATTTTCAGTTCAATTAATTACATATTAGATATTTGAATTGTTTCTAGATAGTACGAGCTAACAAAACAACCAAACCTGCATAGCTTGATATTAGTTTTATTTTTATCATATTATTATATCTTGAGCACATTTGACGAAGACGTTCAGTACAAAAGGGATTATGTTGATTGAATGGGTGCTACATTACAGCGTCCATTAAATTCCCCACATGGTAGTTTTCCATTGATTGCTATTTGCAAACATGCAAAACAAAATTCTGTTTTACAAAATTTACATAACATAGATTTACAGGCTTGGTCATGCTGTAACAATGTCTTACAATTTGGACATAGACGTTTTGAAGGAACATCTTCCATATTGGAATAGTCGAGAGTTTTTCTGGGGCAGTCTCGCAACTGACAGGATATTTCCGCATTATTTCCCAACTCGTTGAACAAGCTACAGTCATGGTTCGGTTTCCATTCTTCCATACAATACCAACAAAATTTATAGGTGCAATACTGACTGTTTGAACAGTATACACATTTCACATGTGTTTCTAAACTTCTTATCTTCATGCAATATGAGCCACATCTAGGGCAGTTCTTTATATCTTCATTGTTTGTTTTGTTTAAATAGTTGAAAGAAAGTTTTCCAGTAAAAAAGATGTATTCGTCGACACTTAACATACACTTTTCCAGGATTTCTTGATTATCCCATATTTGATTACAAGTTCTAAAGCCTATTTTCCCAGGACATCGTAGAATGTGCTCGTTTTGAAGAATTTTCTCACGAACTAAACCGTACAAATTGTCGGGCGCTACAAAAGATATACATGTTTAGGAATTAATTAGGAGAAAGTTATGTAATATCATGTGCTGTCTTATCTTCTAGCAATGTCTTTAAATATTAAATTAGCATTTTTAACTGTGGGAATGTAGCAAAACTGTTAAATCTCTCTCTTTCTCTTAAAACACGCTAATTACTGATAGCATGGCCACATGAGAGCTCCAGTCTTGAGTCTGACTCGTACTCCCACACGATGTCTGGGTTGGATGTTGTAAGCTGTCCAGACACAGGTCGGCTCTCCGCCCACACCATGACGTGGAATGGATCGTGCAGGACGTCACTCGTAGTCTCTGAATCGTAGATGAAGAAGTTGTCCACGTTCACGATATCGACGAGCCAGTATTCGGTGTCCAGGTTTAAGGCTACAGACTTTCTCATCTCTGCTACAGTAGATGCCTACAGAGAGACAACAAGTAGTCACTGAGGAGAGGAAATTATGTATTCAAACACGCTAATTACTGAATAAATATACCAAATATTTTCGACAATATAAACTTTCGAAAGAAAATTCATATATCTGTTGACTGTATTAGTAGTTATTGTAATTGTTATAAGGAAAAAAGGTAAGTAAATACTATTCATGAACATTGGAATATTGGACAAATATAACACAAAATATCGATAACATTTCCCTCACGTGATTGTGCACATTGGTGATAACCGATTTTATAGATTACTATTAACCCGCATACACTGTAGGTACATATATAGTTAAACATCAATGTACATAAAATAAGCAAGATATAATATCGCGCTTGTAATTAAAATACACAGGTATATTTGTTTGTTATTCTATATGTTGTTTAACGTAAATATTCTAATAGTATTGTTTGATGCATATGCATGTACAATGTGCATTCTTTTTGGCAAAACTTGTGTTATTGCAGAACAGGAATATAAGCAAAATACCTACTACTATACTATATAACCACCGCCACCACTATTGTTACTACTGCTACTACTGTTACTGCTGCTACTATTACTATCACTACTACTATTACCACCACCACTACTACCTCTACTCCTATTATTATTACTACGACAACTACAACAACAACAACAACTACTACTACTACTATTATTATTATTAGTATTATTATTATATTACTATCACTACTATCACTACTACTACTACTACTACTACTACTAATACTACTATTTCTATCACCACCACCACCACCACTAATAATAATAATAATGCTACTGCTACTACTACAAACATCATTACTACCACTACAATTACTACTACTATTACTACTACAACTACGACCAGTACTACTACTACTACCACTACCACTACTACTAATAATAATACCACTACTACTACTAATATTACAACTACTGTTACTAAAACTACCACTACTACCAATATTGCTACTGTTACCATTACTACCACTACCACTACTACCACTAAAATACTACTACTTGTATAACTTCTACTACTACTAATACTATTACTACTATTACTAAAACCACCACTACTACCACTATTGGTACTATTACTACCACTACTATTTATAATACTACTTATACTCTTACTACTACTGATGCTGATACTGCTACTACTATTACTACTTCTCCTCCTCCTCCTACTCCTCCTCCTCCTCCTCCTACTACTACTACTACTACTACTACTACTACTACTACTACAACTACTACTACTACCACTACTGCAAGTATAATATTATCATAACTCCAACATGAACTATTATTACTACCACAATTATTACTACCGCCATTAGTACTTGAGATATAGCTACATATGCTACTAACTTAGCTCGAAGTACAACATTCACCTCTCCCTTGGGATCAGTGAATATCGTACTTTTTAGGTAACTAAAGCAGCATATTGACCTCTTAAAAATTAAATAATTTCATGATTTATTATACGGTTTTGTTTTAAGATTTACAGAGATATATTAAAATGTTATGCCTGTCTCTGTCATTTGAAAAGCAATCCATTATTTTTATTTAGAGTAAATAGGATTCACCTACCTGAGGGATACTATGGAGTGTATCACATGACAGTGTTTTAAAAGTTATCATCTCTGACATGCTTTTTCCCGGCTGATGACAAAACAGTAATGTGCTTGTGAAAGTAAGATACTTTGCTAATTCGGCTTTATGGATTTACGGCCGAATTCAGATAATCAAAATGAAAGTAAATATATTGTACCTATTTGCTAGAAAGCAAGCATCCAATAATGGAAAACCCAAGGTTAGATAAATATTTGATACATTGATACGTTCTATTTTAAAAGGTATGCGTAATTTTCTAATTTAGTTTGGTTACTAAATAAAGATTAACGGTATCATCACCGTAATCAGAACTTCCTTTTTACATTTGTTGGATGTTTGCAAATAAAGTTACTACATTTGCTGACAAGAGATTACAGGAAGATGTCGATGACTATATTTGTGAAGATGTCAACGCAAAAAAAGTCTGAAAATATTCCAGTCAATAAGGTACATACTCTGTCTATATATTTGTATATGTTTTGAAAGTATGTTGAAACTTTTTAAAGCATGTTATTTGTCATCATGGTTGGTTGCTTCTTCAACTAAAATGGAAAACAGAATTATTTATATCTAGCGATCAGTCATCTGAAACATCATTTTATTAAACATCGCGCTGATTTCACGCACAAGTACTCGGAAGATGATTTTAAAAATATGCCAGAGTTCTTCATTTACAATATCTTCGTGGTCTTTGGTGATCAGGTCTTTCAAATATCTGTTGGAATTTCCATGGACATGCTCATTTATTAGTTGACCTAATTGTATATTCTTATCGAACAGAGTTTATTCAAACGCTTCTACATGAGAAGAAATAATCTCTAACTAAGGCTTTTCACTCGAAATTTAGATATACCGACGACGTTTTATCTATTAACAGTAATCATATTCATTCGTATGGCGATTCGATATATCTCAAGATAAAAGACACCACAAAAGCCTTCACATCTGCTTCCTACTTATTGAAAATGAATATTAACGGAAAACTAACAACTCAACTGTATGTCAAACGGGATGATTTCAGCTTCTCTGTCATCGTCTTGCCATATATTTTTGTAGGATTATTCCATTATCAACTGCATATGGTGTTTCGCTCAACTGATTCGATACGCAAGAGTTTGTTCTGTGTTTGATCATTTTTTCAATCGAGGTAGGCTACTGACAAGCAAGCAGATGTTACAGCAGTTTCAACAGTATCGTTTAAAGTAATCATTTTGCAAATTATATGGTCGTTATAATGATTTAGTTTGCAAATACCACCTATCATTTGGTCAAATGCTGTCTGATGTGTTTCATGCCGATTGTTAGGCCGTCCTTGGTACACTAATTTTGACTACGGATTACAAAGTTCACCTGATGAAGACATATGGCTTACGGCGGGTATGATCTTTCAGCAGGGGATGCTTACTCCTCCTAGAAACCTGATCCCACCGTTGGTATTCCCAGGTGTTCGTATTCGCCCAAATCTTTATTCTGTATCCCTTATAGGAGTTATGATATTGATCATTGTTCGTTATATTTACCTTTCGGACCAATGATATTGCAGGGCGACGAGTTCTTGAGGATATTCGAAACTCTGGCAGGGAGAGTGGAAATTGAGTTACAGCATATTCGACTCGTGTTTAGCGGGAAAGAATACAGACATGATCAACCAGAGGCAAAAAAAAAGATAGAGGAAATTGGCATTAAAGACCGCTCTACCTTATTCATGGTTTCCAGGTTACCAGGAGGACTGTGATTGAATATTGGGCAGTCATCTTTATATGATTGTCAGATTCTTTTAAGTGGGCATGACGTATGATAACAAGCTCTAGCATTTGTACTCAATGTCTATGTAATGCTTCGTTTGTCACAAACGTCATGCATTTGATGTTCATGTATTTGTTCGAAAATAAAATAAAATCTACTATATACTATAGACAATTTGTATCATTTGTTATATATATTTCTTGGTGTTTTGAGGTAGTGAGTGGCAATTGTTGAAGGTTCACGACATGGAATGAGAATAAAATGATTAATTCGGAAACTATTTTGATTCAGATACCGTTTTGAATTTATCTTTAATATTATTGACAATCTACGTTAAAGATCGAATCGATTAGAATACGGTACAAAAATGGTCAATTATGAAAAATGTTTAGTCTCTGATATTAAGCGTATATCAAATATAGTACTCATAAACTATTTTTAAACAACAAATGTTCTCCTTTCATTTTCGTTTTGAACAATTCGCAGAAAATAACTTCCAACCATATACAAGGTAAAGTTTCCCTGTTGAACTTGAGTATGAATTACCTGTGATAGATATAGATGTATATTTGTCTTACTCTAAATCTTGTATTCGTTATGGTTGTTATGAGATAATTGATCACATACAACCTTTGTATTCATCTTTTCATTGTACATGTATGCGTGTTTCCCGATAATACGTAATTTTGATAATGTATCATTTTATTTACACGGGCACGGGTATAGATAACGTGAATGCGTTATCACCTATCTTAAATCCATTGGCAGTTGCACGTTCTGTTGTTGGGAAATTTGTTTGACATAATTACTCTCAGGTACACTGTACCAACATTTATGAAGTTTTCTTTCTATATTCTACTCCCACTCTTGTTTGCAAGTAATTGTCAGTCAATTCTTTTACACAGTGCATGAATTGCTGCAAGAAAGCAACAATGCTGGCGAAAGGTTAAATAGTCATGTCCTGTAGTTTTTTTTTTCTGTAAGGGAAGAAATACAATGTTAAACCCTTTATAGATTTCAATAGCCACTTCTCAAAAACTGATGAACTTGCCCAGAATCTGTCGTTTTATATTTATAGTGTAACTGTTGAGTACCTAACATTTAAGTTTATTATATAAGGTAGGAGAAAGAGAAAGATGATTCCACGTTTGATTCACTTTTGCCTTACGTCAACAGACAATTAGGTCCACATCATATTCATACAAAACTTTACTCTGTTCCATTGAAAGTTTTATGCACGTTATTTGAAGAAGCTATGGCTACAGTGCAGTCTACACTTGGATTTTTCAACACCTGAATATAGACTGAACGCTATGATTATGGATGTTGCCCATCACAGGCTCTTTAAAACAGCACGAGTCATGGATGATATTCCTTCCAAATCATGCCGCCAGTTCCGTAAGCTCCAATTTACAAACAAAGAAATAGATGCCGTCAACATAAGCAACATTCTTCGTCATAAAAGGGTTCAGTCGGTATTCCAACTTATTTCAAGTTCAAGTCTACACCCTGTATTTCCTAGAGCTATACTTTTATTATTGCATCCAAACTTTTTAATTATAAACAAACTTTGCAATGCCTAGATATAGATCATCTTATACGTAATCCATCAACGTGTTCTTGTTCTTCATCTTCTTTCAACCATAGTCCAGCTGAACATGTCATTACTGGTGATGTTGATATAGTTGAAAATGAGGACCTCAAATTACTTAATCTAAAAGGTCCTAAATGCAGAGAACCTCGGTCTTTTAATTGGCGACAGAACTTCATCTCTATTATGAATTTTGTCCAAGATTATGCCAGACGATGGGATAAATATGAAAAAGAAGAACTTGATACATTGTTAGAATGGGTTAAAAGCATCAGAGGAATATTAAAATCCCCCATTAGACATATGAAAACAAAAGCACGTACCATTTATCCTTCTGTGTTTAGTAAACCATGAGTGATAAAAGAATTAGATAGGTTACATGAGGAATATGTTTTGGTTCCAACTGACAAAGCTAGTAACAACATTGTCTTTGTTATTACAACTGTATTTTCAACGAACTTGACATTAATTCCACTTTTAGTAATAGTACTTATACTCCAATTGCCCTTTGAAAAGATGAATTTCATCAAAACCATGCTTCAGTTTTAGACACATTTAATATCCCAGTCAATGGGTTGAATGAATATGAGTTACCGTACCTATACTGGATTCCTAAATTACATAAAAACCCTTACAAACAAAGATACATTGCTGGATCCAGTAAGTGCTCTACCAAACCCCTATCGTTGCTCATCACGAAAATATTAACAGCTGTGAAGGAGAAACTTCAAACTTACTGTGCGACTACATATGCCAGAAGTGGTGTTATTGAAATGTGGATTCTAAATCATTCTAAAGAACTTTTAATAAACTTGAATTCGCAGAATTTTCCACAAATCAGTAACATTAAAACCTATGACTTTTCAACACTATACACGATTATTCCTCGCGATAAAATAAAGACTAGACTTTTTGACATCATAGACAGTTACTTCATCAACAGATATGGAAAACGGAAATATTCATATCTAGTGATCAGTCATTCAAAAACTTACTTTCTTAAACACCACTCTGATTCCACGCACAAGTACTCTGAAGTTGAAATAAAAAATATGCTAGAGTTCCTCATTGACAATATCTTCGTGGTCTTTGGTGATCAGGTCTTCCAACAGTCTGTTGGAATTCCCATGGGCACGAATTGTGCCCCTTTGTTAGTTGACCTGTTTCTATATTCATATGAAGCAGAATTTATTCAAAAACTTCTACGTGAGAAGAAAAAATATTTCGCTGTGATCTTCAGTTCAACATTTCGATATATCGATGACGTTTTCTCTATTAACAATAATAACTTTTAATTATATGTCGATTTATTATATCCCCGTGAGCTCGAAATAAAGGACACCACAGAGTCGTCCACTTCTGCTTCATACTTATATATTTGATTGAAAGTAGACATTAACAGCAAACTGACAACTCAACTGTATGACAAACGGGATGATTCCAGCTTCTCCATCGTCAACTTCCCATATTCATGTAGCAATATTCCATTACCACCTGCATATGGTGTTTATATATCTCAACTGATTCGATATGCAAAAGCTTGTACTGCGTATAGTCAGTTTTTAAATCGATGTAAGCTACTTACAAACAAGTTGACGGCACAGTGGTTTCAACAGTCTCGATTGAAGTCAGCATTTTGCAAATTCTATCGTCGTTATAGCGATCTTGTTCGTCAATACAACCTATCATTGGGTCAAATGCTGTCTGACGTGTTTCATGCCGATTGTTAAGCCGTTCTTGGCACACTGATTTTGACTGCGGATAACTCCGTTTACCTGAAAAGGATATAGGGCTCACGGCGGATGTGACCGGTCGACAGGGGGTACTTACACCTCCTAGGCACCTGATCCTACCTCTGGTGTGTCCAAGGGTCCTTGTTTGCCCAACTATCTATTTTGTATTGCGTATAGGAGCTATGAGATTGAACACTGTTAGTTATATTCACCTTTTATGATTCATCTTCAATACTTTCAGAATGGAGATACTTTGACAAATCAACTTTATGGAGTTGTAAATCACCACGGCTTGACTTATGGTGGTCACTATACGTCATATGTGAAGCGTCTTCCACATCAGGGTGATTGGTACTACTGCAATGACAGCCTTGTGTCAAAATCCACCTTGCCCGACGCTTCGTTATCTCCTGATGCTTATTTGTTGTTCTATAAACTTTGATATTGGAAAATCACATAGCGTTGATGAACTTTATTTATTGCATTTCGTCGTATATTTACCGGTATCCTCCGTGTCGAAGTTTCATTAGCTGTTTTTCAAAACACACTTTACGCATTTTTTTTTTTAACTTGCCTTTGATCTATAATTCGGTATTAATGTATAGGTATTTAAAAGGTTTTTTAAAAAAAAACAACAATACCTCAGTTTAAGCATTGTTTTGTGCCCTTTTCTTTGTATTTATTGTTCTTATTTTAGTTTGTTTTTATTGTTTTACATGTAAAGCGATTTAGAGTAATTGTCGTCATTAGATAAAGCGCTATATAAAGTTACAATAATAACAATCATAAATGATCCATTATGATTTATGAATTACATACATTGAAAATAAAATAAATGTATTTCTCAACCAATTTTACAGTTGGATAACTATGCAACCATTAAAAGGACTATTGACTCAGCATTAGCCTGTATTGATCTCAGACCCACGGTATTTTTACACACTGCTCAATATTGTATACATATCTGCATATACTCTAAGTTCATTTAAGAGAACGCATTTTGAACAGGGGCGATGTTGCCTTGCAGGTTATACCCAGAACATTGCAACCTTCCGTTTATGCAGAGTGTTAAACACGAGAAACAAAATTCCATTTTACAACTTGGACATTTCATTTGTTTGCACATTCGTTCGTGTTCAATTAGAGTTCTGCAGTTTGGACAAAGTCTTTTCGCTGGCACACCTTCAATTTTGGAATATTCAAGCGTTTTTCTTGGTGCATTGTTAAGGATTTTTTGTATTGCTTCAAGATCCTTATTTCCACATATATGATTTGGCGCCCAAGGAGATTTACAATCCCAACAAAAATCAAACTGTTTGCCAAGATCCCTCGATGCACATCGAGTGCAATGAACAGCCTTGGTATTCTGCCTTCTTTGACAAAACTGACCACAGTTTGGACATTCAGACGTCTCGCTACTCTCTCGCAAAATCGAATTCAAGGATATCTTGTATTCAAAGAATATTCTCTCGTCTTCCGTTAAATTGGCTTTGTCATTTATTTCACACATAGACCATTCTTGCAGGCACCCAGGTGTAAGGCAACAAATCGTATGTCTCACTTTACTCGTCAGGGTATCTCGCATGTGTCCAAATAAGTTATATGGTGCTGAAATATAAGACAATATATTGAATTGCGTTTTCTTTTCTTTTTTAATTCGATTAGAGAAATTTCTTCCCACACCATCAAAGCCAAACAATTACAACACTTATCCTGACCAGGTTTACCAAGATCACATTAACCTGGCTTATAGCATAGGTGTTGAAATCCCAAATTTAGGAATTCCTGGGAAAATGGCATATAGATTGATTGATTGATTGATTGTATATCGTTTAACGTCCCACCCAAGAATATACACTCATATGGAGACGTCATCATAGCCAGTGAAGGGCTGCAAAATTTAGGCCTCCGCTCGGCACTTACGACATTTGAACAGGTAGGGATCTTTATCGTGCCATACCTGCTGTTACATGGGTCTCGGTTTTTGTGGTATCATCCGAAGGACCGTCTCATTTAGTCGCCTCTTACGACAAGCAAGGGGGTACTGAGGACCTATTCCAACCCAGATCCCCATGGGACTGGTAGATAGAGATGGTATTCAATAATGAAGTATTTAATAAATATGCTCTTTACCAGGTTCAGAAATAAACTCCGGTAGGTAATTCTAATAAAGAGGATGTAATTGATACACTATATTTACTGATAGCATGGCCACATGCCATTTTCAGCCTCGGCTCCTCGTCATAAGGGTCCTGTTCTATCATGTCCACGTCTGTCGTCACTAAATAGCCTGGGACGTGTCTCTCGTCAGCGCCAACCATCACTTGCAAAGGGCGGGGGAGCCTCGACACCTCTCGGCTATTATCGTACACCAGTCCCTCCTCTAGGTCCACGATTTCTATGCAGTGACGAGGTACGCCACACAGTGATGCTATAGGTTTCTTAACATCGCCCACTGATGCATCACTCTTGAATAAGAGAAAGTTCTACAGATCAAATTTATTGCAATTTCTTTCGCGTAAAGATAAAGATATGTACTTGTACAAATATGTGAATTCCTGAGACGGGGTGGGGAATGTAGTGTTAATTCTAGGTTCCATTTACATCACCTTTCATCAAATGTAGGCTAAACAAATTTTCCTAGACCATGCGATGTCCAATCTTTCGTATGTAATCAGTATATTGATCAAATGTAGAGAAAAAATGTACAGGTTCAACTATTAATCTGCAGCTTTCAGATATCAAAGACTATATGAAAAGAATGATCAAATGCGTAAAGAACGTGTATCTCCTTGTCTAGATCTTTTGGGGCAGGAGTAGTACATAAAATACGTGTAATTTCTTTTAAACATCAAGTCTACAAATATTTACAATGATTCAAAATGAAAGTAGTAAATGTAATGTCTACTTCCTCAATGACTTAATTAATCGATAATTGTTTTCAACAATTATCTATTTCAAACATTATTTATTGAGAAACTCAACAGGATTGGGCAACAGACATAGCCTATGTAAGCTACCACGCAGGTTCATTCTAGTTTTTTTTGGGTGTGACCGGTCAACAGGGGATGCTTACTCCTCCTAGGCACCTGATCCCACCTCTGGTGTGTCCAGGGGTCCGTGTTTGCCCAACTATCTATTTTGTATTGCTTGTAGGAGTTATGAGATTGATCACTGTTCGTTATCTTCACCTTGCATATTGCTATAAAAATATCTTAATCTTTCAACAATGAGTAAAACATTTCTAAAGAGTTTCACTCCCGCGAATATAATTAATTTCTAGGCCGTATTGTCAACATTTAGCGAGACATTGTATGTAAAACATGTACAGACAACTCACCGTATAAACACGTTGAACAACATCAGATGATAATCTTTGAAACTCCATCCTGTCGTCCTTCTCGTCCGATAATAAACCCAGTTTAAACTTACGATACATTGTATTTCAGAAAATCCACTGAACAGTGTACTTTCACTTTCACTCTGGTTTCCGCGAAAAAAAGGTTAAAAATGCTATTTGCCAGTAGGTTTCTGTACAAATTTCAAATCTAATTTAATGACATACTCTCGCGAACGGCAATACTATTGCGCATCCTTACCAAAATATTCAAAGTTTCCAGCAAATGTGCCGCAAGTTTGCGGTAACGAATGTGTAGATGAGATCAAATAAATCTCTTGTTGTAACCCTCAACTCGACATTTACATATATCGACGAACTTTTATCTATTAACTATTCTCATATTCATCCATATGTCCACTCGATTTATCTCGGCGAATTAGAAGAAAAAAATAGATGAAGATAACGAACAGCGATATATCTCATAAATTCTTTAAGGAATACAAAATTCAGAGTTGGGGAAACATGGGTCCACAATAATGTTAAAGAATTGGTAAGAAACACTTCAGACAACATTTGATCCAATGGCAGGTTGTATAGGGTCGGAAAGTCTCGTCATGTGACTCGCCAGAAATAACGTGAAATCGTACTTCCGGGCAGTTATCAGGATGACGTTATCATAATGTACTAGACTAGCTACGTTCAAAACCACCCAGAGCTTACTACAAACAGCAAAAGAGCGATGAATAACAACCGGGTTTAGAAAATTTGTTCTTGATAGAGCTCTGTGTAATTACAGCCTTTGTTCAAGCGTCAATACGACACATTTCCAACACAATACAGGTATGTTTACATTACACAGTCGTCTGCATCATATGCACTGTACAGTCGTTTGCATCATATATACCCATACATCTATATCTCAGAGTGTAGTTCAAGATACCGAAAGTCCTCGATCAAACACTCAGCAATATGGATTTGCGTAGTTTTGATTATTGATGTGGTGGTACCCCTACCCCCCCCCCCCCCCCCCCCTCTGCATCAAGTTAAATGATAGAGCACTAGAATATGATTAAACATTTTTCTGTTGTGTATAACATGAAGATATAGTCATATTTTATTCTTAATCTAATTAAAATCAGATCTTCTCTAACCGTTACACTGATTGTATTCTATGTTTTTGAACGCTTTATATTTTCATTTAGAAAATCTAAATTTTATCTCATCAAGATATTTCTGGAAAATGAAAACAGTACTGACACTAATCATATCAGTGACATATGAAAGTCCCACGAGTCAGTTTTGTTTCCACCTTGTAGCTGCACTACTAATACTATATAGCGTAGTCATTTGGTATGTAAAACAGTATACAGGGGCAGATCCCGGATTCTGCGGGGGGGGGGGGGGGGGGGATTCGCGACTGACATATGCTATGGATTCTAGAATTTAAGATTAAAAGTACTTCTTATGAATTTTGATTGCTAAGAATTTCAGCTGAATTATCACTAATCCAGAATCAATATCCGTTTTAGTGTGCAATTCTATATATATACTAGTATGACAGATCCAGGAATTCAAATGGAAGAGGGGGCACAATATCATGAGGTGGGGGTCTATCCCCCTTAATTCCGCCACTGGCATATTTCATGGATTCTAGATATACTATATCTTATGAATTTTGGTTTATATGAATTTCAGCTGAGTTATTGATAAAGCATGTTACATGTCTATTATGAAATATTAAATTACTGGTCCAGATAGTCAACTTTCATTTTAAAGTGCTAGTGTGCATTTTTATGAATCTAAATCTTCATGTTTTATGAATGACTACAATGTTAATCTTTTAGATATAAAAGAACAAACAACACAGCTGGATCAAATATCCTAAGCTTGCACCGTAAAGCTATAACAATGAAAGAAATGTATCTACCCAGGCAATCAGAATATAGGCAACTCACTAGATTTCTTTATACAGTATTAAGATTTAACCACTTGGGGTTAAATCCATTTATCAAAGGGAAATGTATATTGATTTGCTGCTCGTTCCTGATTCTATCTATTCTCAGATTATTTAATCTTGTATCCACTCGTTTTCACTCGTTCTGCTACATTGACGATAACAAGTCGTTCCCGGGTTTTTTCAGTGCTGCCTGTAATTGTCGGTTGTTATCTCTTATGACTTCATATTGTGCTTTCGTCACATTCATCTGGAAAAAATTCACCCTCCCTCCACTGACACTTTGATAGTCGGTGTACATAATTTTGTATACGGGTTGATGATTATCATTCTGTTTGATTACATGTATTTCTTTCCTACGCGTACTGCTGTTTCGTTTTCTTTTGATTTATATTACAGGTCAAGTTAAACCTGACTGTTTTCATCAATGACTCCCAATCGTCATGGCTGCGGACAACGTTTCCACATGTTGGCGGAATTCTGGCTTACCAGTAGTGCTTCTATGTTAACTTTACATCAATTGACATTTTCATGTTCTATTATGGACTAGGTGAGCAAGCAATCTGAGCATCTGTTCCCAGGGCTCAAATATTTTGCTTGTTTTTAGGGATGCCCTCTAAGGCAAGAATTAATTCCTGGCTCCCATATTTAGGTTGATCCAGGAGTGAATTCAGAAAACTACCCCAGAAGCTGAGCACCATTTTGTGCTTCACACGTGATAGCCTTTGCTGTATGACAAATTTTGTGCAATGTAGTTGTTGTCATATAATGATTAGTTATTATTATTTTTTTAAGTTAAATCCAGTGACCAGTGTTATGTTCCGTGAATGAAAAGTGAAGATAACGAACAGTGATCAATCTCATAACTCCTACAACCAATACAAAATAGATAGTTGGGGCATGCAACACGGATCCTTGGAAATACCAGAGGTGGGATCAGGTGCATAGGAGGAGTAAGCATCCCCTGTCGACCGGTCACACCCGCCGTGAGCCCTATATCCTGATCAGGTAAACGGAGTTATCCGTAGTCAAAATCAGCGTGCCAAGAACGGCTTAACAATCGGTATGAAACACGTCAGAAAGCATTTGACCCAATGGTAGGTTGTATTGACGAACTAGATCATTATAACGATCATATAATTTGCGAAATGCTAACTTAAATCGAAACTGTTGAAACACCTGTACCATCAACTTGTTTGTCAGTAGTTTGCCTCGATTTAAAAACTTACTATACGCAGAAAAAACTCTTGCATATGAATCAGTTGAGAGATATAAACACCACATGCAGGTGATAATGGACTATTGCTACATAAAAATGGGAAGTTGAAGATGGAGAAGCTGAAATCGTCCCGTTTGTCATACAGTTGAGTTGTCAGTTTGCCGTTAATGTCTACTTTCAATAAAATATCTAAGTATCAAGCAGAAGTGGACGACTCTGTGGTGTCTTTTTTCGAGTTCGCTGGGATATATCGAATCGACATATGAATGAAAGTTATTATTGTTAATAGCCAAAACGACGAGATTTAGTAGAAGGTAATAGGGAAGAAAAAAAAATAAAACCCCTACTGGACTCGAACCTGCGACCTACAGTTCAACAGTCGGTAATCTTACCCACTGAGCTACTCTGCAAGGTATTTAAATTGAAAATGAAAAATCAAATATTGCTGATGCTATATTTTCATCCATGTTTTTAAAGGAAGTCAGCCATTATGAAGATGTAGAGTACCTCCTTAAATGACTGATCACTAGATATATATGAACAATATTTCTTTGTTCATTTTTGTTGAAGAAGCAGCTGTCCATATAGTCAAAAAGTCTAGTGTTTAATTTATCGTGAGGAATGGTCGTGTAAAATGTTGAAAACTCGTATGTTTTGACGATGTTTTTAGAAAAGCTTTAATTTGTGATTTCCGATCTACGAAAAGTTATTCAGAATTTTAGAGAATGCACCATTTCTGGCATATATTGTGGCATAATATGTTTAAATTTTCACTTTGATAGCTGCTAGTATTTTCGTGAGGGACAAAGATAAGGGTTTGGTAGAACATTTACTTGATCCAGCAATGTTCTTCCTTTACGGTAACACACTGTTTTATCAAGTTCATAAGCCTGTTAAGTTTCTTTTTAATTTCTCAATATGGAATGCGCCAACTTTCGTTTTTGCGGGAATTCCCATATACAGAATTTTTAAAACGCACAACAGGGTATTGTTAAAACGCGGAACGGAAAACAGATCGGAATGGAGTGTTAAATGTTTAAAGATTTTAAGACAAAACCAATACACGATATGTGTAGTCGAGTATTTATAATCTGGAATATCTACATTTCCAATATATCTTTGCCTTCAATAGCTTTACCAACTGTAATGAAGAGTGCAATGTAGATGTGAACAGTGTGCTTTTGAATCTTGAGATATAGAAAGTTTATTTTAGCGGCTGGGAATTCCGACAGCAATGACAACAGAACGTAACTATAAAATATTTTTCATTTTTGAAAAATACATGAGGGTGCTTCATTATTTGTCCTGCGATCAGCTACCTCCATCTCTGGATTCGGCAAGTGCTGTCTTTAATCTTGACAAACAATTGTGTTCCAAATAGATGTACGTGTGTATATAATTTACACAGCAAAAAATATAGGTAAAATGTACCATGTATCACGATAACAGAAATCGTGTTCCCCATATCATTATATAAACATTGCACGTACAGTGTAGTTGAGGGTAACATTGAAAATTTTCACCCCGAGAAAACCAATGTCAACCGAGAGTGACAATGGTTTCTCGAGGGGTGAAAATATTCAATGTTACCCTCAACTACATGTAATATTTGTTTTATAATACAAAATGTTATATAAACAATAAAACAGAAAGACTTTTGATCAATCACTGTCATGCGATATTTCGTATATCGATGCGGGTATTCGTGTTTATTACAAACGCTCAAACGACGTCCTCTAACAATCTACGGCGAATCGTACGCGCATAAATTTGACGCATGTGATTTTTTTTTTAATAATATCACCGATTGTCATGTACTGTTACCCATTGCTAGATACTATCACCCTGGAGTACGTGCTTTCTGTTCTCAGAGGGTAATAATATGTTTTTTCATATGCTTCTCGACCAGTCAGATTCGAGTATTTTACATAAAAGTATAATAAAACATAATTATTAATATCCTCAAAAGTTCAAGAGCGTCAAACAGTGCTCTGTCTCGTGGAATAGGTCAGTCAGGCCCTGCAAGAACTCCCTCCCCCTTTTACTTACTATTTACTCACTGTATGTGCAAATTTTTAAAGTGAGCAAAAATACAAGTATGCTTTATACAATGTGATATAATTTAACATCCACATGTACAAATATCATGCAACAAAGCTTATCTAGATTTTGTTGAGAATAGATGTATTTCATTCCAATTATTGTTTAGCTGTACAGAAATTCTACATCAATATATACATGACTTTAACCAACATTGAAACAAGAACAATTAAATTATCTTCTCTCTCTATCGATCGAGCTTTTCTTTAAATTACAATGCTTTTGAAATTAACCTATGGAAGTATTAAAAATCTGTTGAGTCCATCTTTTTTATTTTAACTTTCTTCATAGCAATCAGCTTCCTCGTAATCGTAATATATAATGAATAGTTGACCCGTCTCTTATGCCGTAATCCGCGAAAGTTCTGCCATTTTTTAACTGCTGACCCGCAAAGATGAACCTCACGTCGTCCGCCGTGCATTCTATAGGATGACTCAGTTTGTGGAATAATGTCCCCACCATATCGCTCTGGAAATTGCAACATTCTAATGAGAATTAGTAGACTTCCTTTAAATTGAACATCACTAAGTCTTCATTCTATCATTCAGAGTTTCATGTGCATATTCAGGGAATATATAATATATCTAACGAAGAAACAAGAATAAAGACATTGTACAAATCGTCAAATACATATCTTAGGGTGTTATTATCATTATTATTATTTTGCAGTACTCTGTTATGAATTTATTGCATCCTCATCCATTTGCGATGAAAATATCACATAGAATGAAAGATTTATTTCTAAGAGAATGCCTTGAAAAAAGTATGTGAATAATTGTGTGCTTGTTCGTGAAATAAATATATATGCATATATTACTATGTAGTTTTATAATGTGGTATGGTAATGAAGTTTCCTTAAGAACATACATTATAGTTTTCTAATGATATTTGACTTTTCGTATAAACTTACGTAGGACCGCGGGACATTAATTGGTATGATTGGAATATCATCTGTTGCAGTAAAAAGATTGAACGTCCCAAATAAAAAGGACAGGTTCGATTCACTGTCGACAGGTAGACACCGTGAAAATATTGGATAGAAATTATAGTTTTTCAATTCAATTTATATCCACTTTGCAATTGTATGTATCACAAACAATATAATGGGCATCAGGCCCAAACATGAGATATCGTCTGAAATGCTTTAATGATAATTGAATATTTGTAGTAAGATATTTGAATATTGTAACCTTCGTAAGGAATGAGTCTATTGTGACTCTGAAATACGTTCCGGTTGAAGCACTGCTGTTTTTTGTTGTTGTTGTTTTTTTTTTTTGTGTTACTAGTAGGGTCGTAGCTTCGTTAGGCTTGAGTAGACACGTACCTTTTCATATTTGTCAATACACTTTGTCTCATAGTTTTTGCACAAAATGATATTCATATTTCTGATTTATTATTTAAATTTATCATTTATATTTCTGATAAATCTCTCAGACATTTTCTTTTTACAATATAATATTTACATTTACGGAATCTTTTCTCTTATATTTCTTTTGAAATTGACATTGCTTTCATCTGCGACAATGAATGTGTGACCGTTGGACCGGGCAAACCATGGCAGTGTTGTTCAAGTGATAATCACATTTAGTAAAATACAGTAAATTAGAAATAGAATATTTATATCATACTAATATGACTGGAAAAGGTCCAATGAGGCTTACAACATGTTAACTTTAGAGTCTTGCCTTCGGCCCCTCCAAACTTCGATCGCTATAATACCGCTTATATATTTTTTTTTATATAACTTAATGGTGATCATGATAGAAAAAAACATTCGACTTAATATTTTAAAGATATTGAAAAGTTGTGCAATATTTTATATCTGTTGCAATTAATTTGATGCCCAGAGTACGGCAAATGAGTCCTAATATTTGAAATTTCTCGATTATGGTTCCCCCAAAACACCTCCCCTAGCGGGAGAGGGTCATCCTCTCCCACACACCCACACACCTCGTTCGGCGCTTCGGTTATTTCCTCGTCCTATACATATTGAAATACTCCTAGCTACGCCCCTACATCTAGTCTACCCGATACTATCGTAACAACTCTCCATATGTCCGTAAGTTTAGGATATAATATACTTTTCTTACCGGTTCCACCGAAACTGGTTGAGTGTTCCCAGATACTGGTTGGACAAATACCATCATCTTTATTCTGTGACTTCGTTCAAGACTGACATCAAGTATTTCAGATGATGCACTTTGTTTATTAACTTTCGGTTTTCGTTCAATGAGTTAGGGAAATGAAGTAAAACATGGATTGGACTTCCCATTCTCTTCTTCCGGCTGTGCGTGTGTGTGTGTGGGGGGGGGGGGTCATTTGCTTAGGTTTTTGTTTTGGAGGAGCCATTGTTTGGGCTTTTTCTTCTTATCTACATAATATAACGCTGACTATCTATTGCAAACATGTGACATCCACTTATGAATTCCATTCATTCATTCTTTAATTAAGAAATAAATTTCATTTGGGGGAGGAGATACCCGAGGGTGTGAACTGCTATATTCATCAAGATTCATACGCGTATTGTTCACGACTGTAACGCATTCATTAGGAAATGACTATCCTTACAATTTATAAGGATATCAGAGGCAAAAACATTGAAAATATAAATATAAGGAAATAGCCATCCGTACCATTTTTATTTGTTTGTTTTACGTTTCGTCGAGAATTTTTCACGCTTACTGAGACGAGACTAACTGTAAATTGAAGTACCACCGATTTAGACCTATGTGTAGAGCTCAGGGCCATAGCAATGAAAATGTAGTAAAAACGCCTGACGCGACACAAAACTTCCATTTTTAAGATCATATCCGAAAGACCCATGATTCGTGTGTGTATTCTAAATGCCGAATGCTTGGTAAAGGAGCAAACATCATGAAATATCATTTTTCAAATGGTATGTTTTATGTGATCATTTTTATCACCTGGCTAATTTGTTTAGTCATGACTATATGTTGTACATACATGAGTAGTATAACGCCTCCCGATAGGGGGTTCAACTGAGTGCACTTTTTATGCAAATGAGGTCAAGCAAGGGTGTCTTTTGATTGGTCAAGCGGTGTCGGGGTCAACGGAGTGGTTCAATATCTAGGACGGAGTCAACCCCAGCAGGGGTTGTAGGACCCGGTGAATAGGTTGGCCTATGGCCGCTGGTCTAATTTTAGCATGCGGTACTTTCGCTTTGAGTTCCTGGAATGAGTTCCTGCTATTTTTCTGAAAATAAAATCCAGTGAAATCCTGTGTATTAAATCTAAAAGAATAACACAAGGTTTTAAGTTGACATGTTTATTAAAGAACAATTTAATTAATTTAGAGTGTTATTGACGTTGTGAAAAAACCTGCTTTTCTATGACGTCACAATAAGTATATAAACGCAATACACAATTCGCGTTATCACTTTCGACATCATGTCAGACAAGTTACCTAGTGGACTTCCACGGAGTTATATTGAACAGCGATTGAGATTTTTGAATGATCAGCTGAACAGACAACGGCAGCGTGAATTACATCTCCGCAGAGAGAATCAACGGCGATTACAGTATTTACAGCGGGGAGGGGGGAAAAAGAAACTCATTTCGGATTATTACAAAATTCAACTGGAACGAGGACGTCAATCACGGAAATTTAAAGTCAAGGAAAATGTCTACAATGTTGCCTTCAAGCCTATTCCAGAGAAAGAAAATACAGCCTTCATTCGTCGCCTCTTCCGGGATATGTTAAAAAATGTGAAACAGGAAATGCAGTGCAATCCCAATGATTATCTACGTTTAAATATTCGGCACCCGTCTCTGGATTCAGCTATTTGGTACGAATTTACGCAGTCCAATCAGCTCAACGAGGACAAAATTCTGAACAAAATAGAATCCGTGCAGCAATCTAAAAAGGAATTCCTAATCACCGACGGGGCAGTGCAGATGGATTTTTTCCATGTCAAATATCCACAAGGCAGCGGGTGCACTAAGAAAAAAGATCTACACGTGGATAAGGAGAAATTCAAAACCTCTAAGAGAGCGATCGTTCGCATTCAAAATCCTGAGGATTCTCTCTGCTTGTCCCGGGCTATTGTGGTAGCACGTCTACACAGCCAGAAATCAAACGACCCGGCATGGGAAACGAAATGGTTACGCATGAGAAAAGGGGATAAAGATTCTCTCGATCAGAAACGAGAAGCGATAGCCTTGATGGAACAAGCTGGGTGTGTTATGAACCAGCCGTGTGGGCCACGTGAATGGGAGCAATTACAGCACGCGCTCGCCCCGCAGTATCGATTGAAAATATTTCAATTCAAAACGAATACATCTCGTTTACGACTGGAACCTATTTACAAAGGACCGGGGCACGGGACTTGTTTGAATATCCTGCTGGATAACGAGCATCACGATGCCATTGTGTCTATGCCTGGAGTGACGGAAAACAAATACTATTGCGATTATTGCGATGTTGGCTACAGTCACATTGAAGATCATCGGACCGTCTGTCCTCATCGATGCTCATTTTGTTTAGCCGATACTCCCTGTATCCCGGACGGGACTCAGACGAATTGCCCTCATTGTAAGGGATTTTTCAGAAATGCAGCTTGTTACCAGACCCACTTGAAACCTTACAGCAGTAATACAACGACCACGGTCTGCAGTTTAATGGGGCGCTGTAACCAGTGTCAGAAATGGATGTCCAAGCAATTATTAAAACGCCACGCGTGTGGGGGTCAAACCGAATGCCGCATCTGTCACAAAGTCGTCACCATGCCTCATCACTGCTTTGTACAGACGAAACCCAAACCTAAGAAAGAAAAAGAAGAAGAGGAGTTGAAAATATACATTTATTACGATTTCGAATGCAGTCAGGAAAACGGTATTCACATCCCCAATTTATGCGTGGCAGAACGTGTGTGTCAACATTGCGACAGTGTGGATATCGACAAGCCCTGTTCTCATTGTGAAGGATTCGGATCACAACGCCGTTTCCTATTTCAAGGACCCGACACGTTAAAACAGTTTATGGAATGGCTCTTACAGAGCGAGACCGATGAGCAAGGCCATGTGGAACTCAAACACGATGAAGCCACCATCATTGCCCACAATTTCAAAGGATACGATGGGCAGTTTATTTTGAATTACCTGGTGCACACGGCGTGTATCAAACCCACCGTCATCCTGAACGGCAGTAAAATCTTATCCATGCAAGTCTTGGGGTTGAGATTCATCGATTCTTACAACTTTCTACCCTTTGCTCTTGCCAAGATGCCCTCTGCTTTCGGATTAACGGAATTGAAAAAAGGATATTTCCCGCACTTTTTCAACACGACAGAGAACCAGCAGTATGTGGGTCCTTACCCGGCCGCTCATTTCTACAATCCTGACGATATGTCCACCGCCAATCGTGAAGCCTTCTATACTTGGTACCATCAACAAGAGGGCAAAGTCTTTGATTTCCAGAAAGAATTCTTAGCTTACTGCATCTCGGACGTGGATATTTTACGCCGGTGTTGTGCCCATTTCAAGTCCACCCTGTTTGATCTGGTGGAAGTAGACCCCTTTCAAGAATCCATCACGTTTGCCAGCACGGCTAATTTAGCCTACCGACGAGGATTCATGGTTGAAAATACCATCGCCATCATTCCTAATATGGGCTACCGGCCAGCACGACGATATTCAGCTAAAGCTTGTCGATGGCTCGCCTGGCTAGAACATCAACATCACTGCATACGACATGTTAGAAATGGGGGCGAAGTCACGCTTGGACCCTATACAGTAGATGGGTATGATGAGGAATCCCGTATCGTGTACGAATTCTATGGCTGTTACTGGCACGGCTGTCCCACCTGTTTCCCGAATCTGTTGACTGACATGCATCCTCATCGTGTTCAGCATACGTATCAAGACCTCTACCTGGACACCTTAAAACGAGCCAGTGCTTTAGAAGACCAAGGCTATACAGTCGTGAGCATATGGGAACACGAGTTTGATCGTCAGACCCAGACCAATCCCGACTTACAGGAATTTTTACAAGGAGTCGATATACAAGATCCTTTGAATCCCCGTGACGCTTTGTACGGAGGCCGGACCAATGCTACACGACTGTATTGTGAGGAGGGTGACATGCGATACGTGGATGTATGTTCCCTGTACCCGTACGTGTTGAAATACAAGCCATTTCCCGTCCAACATCCCCAAGTCATCACCAGCCATTTCACCGATGTCAGAGACTATTTCGGGCTCATTCGTTGTCGTGTCCTCCCACCCCGAGAGCTGTATCACCCCGTATTACCTTACAAGACCGGGGCCAAATTACTCTTTCCCTTATGCCGCACCTGTGCGGAACAGCGCAACTTAGGACCCGACGAGCGGTGCCAGCACACCGATTCTGAACGCAGTCTCACTGGCACCTGGGTGACCACCGAACTTCACAAAGCATTAGATCTGGGTTATCGTCTCGACCGCATTTACGAAGTTTGGCATTTTGAGAAAACCAGTGAGCACTTATTTCGAGCGTATATCAACACCTTTTTGAAAATTAAACAAGAAGCTTCCGGATTCCCCGAGGATTGTCAAACAGCCCAACAGCAGCAACATTACATTGAGGAAATTCAGCAACGAGAAGGCATTGCCATGAACCCGGCCGACATCCAGAAAAATCCGGTCCGAAGAACCATTGCCAAACTCTTTTTAAATTGTTTGTGGGGAAAATTTGCTCAACGATTACAATTACCCAAATCCCTGTATCTCACGGAAGAAGAAGAATTACAACAGAAATTACAAGATACCACTTTAGAAGTCAAAGGCATCGAACTCTTAGAAAATCGTGAACGCCCCGAATGTGATATGATGCTGATCAATTATCAGGAGAAAGAAGAATTTTTAGAAGACTGTCCCTTTGGAAACGTGGTGCTGGCGTGTTTTACAACAGCTCATGCTCGTTTACATTTGTACGAGACGTTACAGCCTTTGGGAGAGCGTGTCTTATACTTTGACACGGATAGTATCATCTATCAGCACGACGAGACCCAGTTCAACCCGACCATTATCAACAGTTTAGGCGGCTGGACCGATGAATTGGGTGGAGATCGTATCATCAAGTACATGTCGGGAGGCCCTAAAAATTATGCGTACGAGACCCAGAATGGAAAATCTGTCTGCAAAGTCAAAGGATTGACACTCAATTATCGTGCCTCTAGAGTCGTGTCTCTCGATACGTTGGAAAAAATGTTGAAAGGAGAAGAAGAAGAAGTCCATGTCCGCTATCCGCACTTTATTCAACGAACCCGCCAACATGATGTGCGAACCATTCCTCTGGTGAAGAAATACCGCGTGGTGTATGATAAACGTCAACGTATTCATGACTATGACACGCTGCCTTACGGGTATTAAAAAGGAGATGCTAGAGAAAACCATCAGTCGGCAAAAATGACGGACTACGAATCACTACATAACCCGGGTACACCACGTTATGCTCTACTGTCAGATCGAGTAGCGTCGTTTGAAAATGCTCCCGAACACTTGCAGAAGCTATTACCTACCATTGCAAAAGCGGGATACTTTTACAAAGGGTACGGGGATAACACATGCTGTTTTTATTGCAACTTTGGACTTCACCATTGGGGAGCTGTCGACAATCCTTGGATACAACATGCTTATTGGTATCCTCACTGTCCTTACCTGAAGTGTAATAAGGGTAAACAATGGGTACGCCAAATGTTCAACGCCGTTAGCCGAATGCGAGACACGGGGAAGGATTGGGGAGACTTGTCTGTAGACATTGTGGAGAATCCGGCTACGACGGAGAAATGTCATCTGTGTTTAGAAAGAGACTTGAGAATAGCTTTTTCACCTTGTGGTCATTTATGTACTTGTGCTATATGTGCTACGGGACTGAAACAATGTCCTATTTGTAGACATAGTGTTGAGCAAGCTGTACGTATTTTTATTTGTTAATAAATATGTATGATCCCATGAACTTGTGTCATTTATCAAGATGTATACCTACGAGACACTTGAGCCTTTTCAGTTGAAACATGAATTTACCATGGTGGTGGCCGGACCCTCTAAATCGGGTAAAACAGAATTTGTGAAGCAACTGGTACAAAATACGCAGTGGATTGCACCGCCTCCCGAAAAGATAGTATGGTGTTATCGAGAATGGCAGTTCGCGTACGAATCCTTACAGGACAAGGTCACTTTTATTCGCAATATACCTCAAGACGATGAGCAGATAGTGGCGGATCTCAGTACGCGTCATCTACTCATTTTTGATGATATGATGGGAGGTAAAGCCATCGAATCGATTGTCGACTGGTTTACGCGCAAAGCGCATCATCGAAATACCAGTGTCACTTATATCACACAAAATCTGTTTGATCGAGCAGTACAACATCGTACCATCAGTCTGAATGCTCACTATCTTGTGCTGTTTAAAAATCCTCGAGATAAATCACAGATTGGGGTGTTAAGTCGGCAATTACAAATGCCGCATTTACTTCCAGCCTATGAGGACGCCACCCGTGTACCTCACGGGTATTTACTAGTGGACTTGAGTCCTCAGACGTCGGACGATTTAAGATTAAGAAGTCAACTCTTTACCAACTTGGCTGTGCACATGCCCCCGAGAGTATAAATAATGTCACATCATGGGCAGGTGTATCATTTGAAAGACAGTCTTCACCATGGGTAGACCTTCCGCGAAGAGTAAATTAGTCAAAACGTTACGCCGTTTACAACGGGAACGGGATCCCGTTCAACGGAGCCATCTCATTGAATTAGGACGTAGAGCCTTACTCAACTGGTTTGCGATGGGAGCTCGAAATTTATTGCGAGGCGTCTTACCAGGCAATAAAATCACTCAGCGGTTCATTCAATCCCATCGCCAAGACTTGAGTGTCATTGCCGATAAGAAGACCAATGAAGAAGAGCGTAAAAAAGCCACTTTGAAACGAGGAGGCGCCGGATTCTTAGGAGGGACCATTATCCGTCATTTATTCAAATGGGAAACAGGCCGTAAACCCCGTGGGGGACAACCCAAGAAAACCAAGAAACCACGGGCTAAGAAAGCTAAAAAATCGCCTCAGAGAATTCCTAAACTCATTATTCGCTTACCTAAGAAGACACCTAAGAAGTCCCCTAAGAAGTCCCCTAAGAAGACACCTAAGAAGACACCTCTGAGGATGAAGAATCCGTTTCCCAATTGGGCTCCAAAGAAAACCCCTCTCATTGTGAAGATGCCGTTTCCCAAAGCCACTCCCCCCAAGGCCACTAGAACGTTAGCCGATCTGAAAGCCGGATTAGCTCAAAAGAAAATGGAACGACCCATGCATGGGCCTATAGGAAGTTCCAGAACCAGTGATACTGCTCTACCGAGTTTTGCTCATACCTTTGGAAGCATGAAATTTCAACCCTTAACCACCTCAACACCGGTTCAGGTGCAAAAGAAATATAAATGTAAATTTTGCCCTCTGGTCTTCAATGCGAGAGAGAACCGCAATCGTCACGAAGAGACCGTCCATCACAAGCGTTTTGATCCTAAACATCCGAGTGCCATTGTCCTGAACTAGGTATAAAAAGGAGGGGGAAGGGGCCCCACCCTTCATTACCATGGCTCATACGAAGAAGTGTGAATGTCGATTACGACCTCATTTACCGCTCTTGCAGACGTTAGCAGCTCCTCACTATTCCAGCAAATTAAAGACAGAGGTGTTGAAACATTGTTCCAATGACTGCATTTTAAAGATTTGTGAGATTGTGTACAATCTATTAAAAGGGGTGATTCCTCTCACCCCTACTCAGAAGCGACAACTGGGTCGAAAGAAACACATCTTAAGACGCTTAGTCCGACCTCAACCCGTGAAAAAACGACGAGGTATACTCATCCACCAAAAAGGATTGGGTTCGTTTGTGTGTGGCAAGATTTGTAAGAAATCATGAGTCGAAAAATGGTGTTGGTACCGGAAGCGATGCTCAATGAATTAAAAGGCAAATTACCTAAACCTCCCGAATTTACCTCGACTATTGGTTTACGCAGTGATTTGGATGAGATTGAACATCGAGATGATTTAACCAAGAAAGAAAAAGTGGGGTTGTACGGTCATCAACTTCATCGCTATCGTCAATATTTACAACAAGCTCGACATCCCACCACAGCGACTCTCCCCTCCCCAACCAGTGCAGCCAGTGCTGCCTCACCACCCTCAGCCGCCTCAGCACCCGATGACTTGGAGGAACAGATTATCAAAAGCGTCAATAAACCGGGTCAAAAGAAAGCAGGTTTATTACTCGATCATCTCAAGAAATCCAAAGTGGTGACTTGGAATAAAGAAGGAGAAATCAGCTATAGAGGACGCAGGGTTCCCGATTCCAATATCGTGGATTTAATCACCGAGTCCCAGAGACAAAAACCTTTGAAACATCGTGAACCGCCTCCAGGGTTACAGCAATTTGCTCAAGCATTAAAAGAAACGAATGCCCCTAAAGGATATTTGACCAATCGGGATGTTATAAAAGCCATGGACAAGCCCGGAAAAATCAGTACTCCTAAACCTATAGAAGAAGAAGAAGATGAGAGCGGATTTCAAGAAATCTCTGGTTTTGACCAATCTTTCTATGAAACTCCCAGACGAATGATGACCCCTAAAAATATCAGGGAGGCTGGTAAAAAGACATCACGTGAAATTGGAAAATGGTTAAATCTACCATGAAACCAGAACAGATCTTACAGCGACTGTATTACGGTCCCAAGACAGGGTATGGGGGAGTCCAGGCGTTGTATCGTCAAGTGCGTCAATTAGGACACAAGATTACTCTGTCTCAAATTCGAGAATGGGTGAAAGCTCAAGATACTTATACCTTGCATAAACCGATACGGAGGAAATTCAAGCGACGACAAACACGAGTGACGGATATGGATGAACAATGGCAATTAGATTTAGCCGATGTCTCCAGCTTGAAACAAGACAATAATGGGTATACGTTTTTATTATGTGCCATTGACGTGCTGTCTAAATATGCCTGGGTCGTGCCTTTAAAACAGAAAACGGGGAAAGAAATTATACGAGGCTTACGACGGATTTTTCGAGAGGGACGTCGCCCCGTGCGCATTCAGTCCGATCAAGGAAAAGAATTTACCAATAAAGAATTTCGTCAAGCCTTCAAATCCATTCATTTCTTTACGACCCGTAATGCCGAAACCAAAGCCAGTATTGTGGAACGTTTTCAACGCACGCTGAAAGCACGCATGTGGCGATATTTTACAGGTCATAAAACACGACGGTATGTCGATGTCTTGGCCGATCTGGTGTATGGTTACAATCATACCTATCATCGCAGTATCCGACGAGCTCCTGCTCAAGTCAATGCCAAGAATGTCTTGACGGTATGGAAAACCTTGTATGGAAAACAGAGTGCCGATACCACGAGTCGCTTGCAAGTGGGGGATCGTGGATGTCTATGAAGTGGAGGAAATCTTAGGGTATAAAAAGCGGCGTGTGGGAAAAAAAGTCATTTCAGAAGTCAAAGTGCGTTGGAAAGGATATCCTCCCAGTTTTGATTCATGGATTCCGCAAGCGGATCTCATTCGACCATGACCACCCAGTGGACTTTCTTGGGTGAAAAAGTCCCCCGAGCAGAAATTGTGTATTTTGCACAATTATTCCTGTGTTTAACCATCATTATCACCTCGGTCGTCATGTTAGCCTTAGGCGATCCCAATCGCGATTTTTGGATGGTGACCTTAAGTTCTCTCGTAGGCTACGTCATGCCTAGTCCTCAAATGACGTTAGCGAGCCCGAGTATAAAACAGGAGTCCCCTTCACCTGAGAGATCAGTGCACCATGGCTAACACACAGTACGCCTGGAAACAAGAGGGAAAGAAAACGGCATGGTTTGCGGATAAGCAGATGTGTTTGATGCATTGTAAACAACACAAAGTGTTAGATCAACCGGTGTACTTGTACAAACGTATACTGATACCTCACGGATGGTCAGCCTTTATCATGAAGACTAAATATCAAGAGTTTCGTTGGAAAGTGAAAGCCTTCTGGGGATTGATGGGACGACAAGACGAATCCGATTGGACCTTAAATGATAGTCCTTGGTTTGACAATTCCGAGGACTGTCTCCGACATTTTAAAGACATGATCAATGAAGGTTATGATGTAGCCGATTGCTGGGGAACCCGACACTATCTGGTGATGCGACGACGCTTAGTCCCGAGACGAACACTAGAGTTGGAAGACTCTTTTCTACAATCGTTGACTTGCGGTGGTGGTCGCGATCAAGAAGAATGACATGTAAAATTGTGTATTAACATTATGTTGTATGTTCAATAAAATATGAAAATGTTCATTGTGTTATGAGTATAAATAGAGAAGGGAACAGAGACAGGGTCTCATTTAAGACATCATGGCTGGAGGAGAAGGGTTTTACATGACTCTGTTGAGTGATGGGTCGATGGAATCGTTTCCGACGAATACGACGGCTCAATTTAAAACGTTATTGCCACACACCATGGACTTAACGGATGGAGAATGGGAAGTCGGATTGACCGAAATGATGTACTCGGCCAACTTACAAAACGTATCGGATAGCGAGGCTTATGTGGACGTTCTCATTCCAGATCCGTATACGCAATATGTCCAAAATCCCAACACTTATAAATGGGAAAGATTTAAGACACAGAATATGGGCAAAGTCACGATGGCCGGGTGTAAGGTGGTGGTCCCCTGGGATCTGACGCCATGGTCCCATCTCTTTGCGGGAGGGGATAGTTTATTTCCCTTCGATATCATTCGCATTCACTTCCGACCCGGAGCTTATACACAACCTTTGGCGTTAATCAATGAAATCAACGCAGCCTTAAGGAGAACCCTGTGGAAAGTATGGAGCGAGTTAGGGAATCCTAACGACGAGGGGAACAACCAGCTCTTAGTGTATCACCCCGAGTACGATCGTGTCGAGTATCAGTTTAATGGGAAAGCACTGAGATCCACCCCCATGTGCATTCGTTTCCCTACGCCCTTAGCGTACAAGCTAGGTCTGGATAGTGACAAAATGATCCTGGGCGATGAAACCATGACGAAATGGATCAACGTGAATTACTTGGGGAACACGACCATGGATGTCTACGACAATCTGAAAGCCATGTATGTGTATTGTGACATTGTGGATCCTCAAGTGGTGGGCACCAACAAATTGAAATTATTGAGAGTCGTCCCCTGTACGGGTCAATACGACGATCGACAACAAGCCCGTTGGGAACCGATTCGAGCCGAATATTTGAAACTGAGTAAGAAATATTTCGATACCATTGAGGTACACATCATGAATTCTTTAGGGCGTCCTATGGGCTTTTTAAATGGGCGCTCCTTAGTCAAACTTCATTTCCGCAAAGTGTATTGAAAGATGAAGTACCATCGAGGAGTCAGACGCCAGAAAGGACACGGAATCTGGTTTCTCATTCCATGGATTGCCAATGCCATTGTGGGTCAAGCGGGGCAAGGAAAGAAGAGAAAGAGACGGCGTAAAAAGTATAAAAAGCGGGTGTAACCCCTAACGAAGTTCATTTACATCAAGATGCACTACCATAAAGGTTTAATACGGCAGCAGGGTCACGGGCTTGGAGCCCTGTTGGGAATAGCTAGCAAAGTGGCGGGTCCTCTGATCAGCGGATTATTAGGTGGAGCCCCCGCACAACAGCAACAACAACAACAGCGTCCTGTCTATCAAGAGATATATTATGATTACGACCGCCCTTATCGCCCTTATCGGTCTTATCAGAGGAGACGACGTAGAATCCATCCAACAGAAGAATATGATCCAGAATCTGAAAAGCAGAAGGGAAAAGGATTTTTCACCGATTTACTCAAATCGGGGGCTAAAAGTGCCTTAAAGGCTGCTGCTAAAACAGGGATGGATGTGTTAGATAATAAACGATCACTCAAAGACGCTCTCAAGACACACGGTGCCCAAGCCCTGAAAGAGACAGCAGGGTATGCTCGTAGGCGAAGGTCTCGAAAAGCCCCATCCAAACGAGGAAGAAAAGCGCGCACAGGAATACTCAGGAAGCCTGGAACCACGACCCTCAAAAGAAAACAGGTGGGAAAACAGGCGGGAATACAGGAAGGCAAAGGATTTGTTAAAAGAAAACAACGTATCTTAGCTCGGGGAGGGCCTCATAAGAGACCTAGGAAGCAACCTAGGAAGCGATCTAGGAAGGGAGGTAGGAAGCTAGTGAAAAGGGGTAAGCCAAAACGCTCTCTGGATATTTTCGACTGAGAACCCTATAAAAAGGGGGTGAGAAGGAGACCAGAACACATTTGATGTCAGTTCACGCTGAGTAACACATCGTTTCAATATGATGCACCGAGAATCTTGCGCTTGTGGCACCGACAGTTTAGAACTGTTTAAAGTGCCCCCGACCAACGTCACTTTAGAAGATTCGAAATGGATGGAATATTACCCCATTTCCAGTACCCTCAACTCGGATACGGCTCCGATTGAATTTGAAATCAAAGGACAAGGAGATGAATATCTGGATTTATCCCAAACTTATCTCCAGATGGTATGTAAATTCACCAAAGCAGACGGGACGAATCTCGCAGGAGGCAATTCGACCTCGACCCCCGTGAATAACATTCTCCATTCCTTGTTCAGTGAAATCGATGTCAGTCTCAATGGAAAAGTCATTACCCCGGGGACGGATACTTATCCCTACAAAGCGTATCTGGAGAAATTGTTGTCTTATGCACCCAAGACTCTGGAAACCCAGATGAGAGCCTGTAGCTTGTGGGAAAAAGATACGGCAGGACATATGGATGAGGTCAAATTAGAAGCTCTGACTCAACCTCCTGTGGAATTTGCAGTAGCGCTTGATAAAGTCAACATCGCGGCCGTCATCCCGACTCCCGTGTATCCGGATGATTCCAAGAATGTAGGGTTGAGAAAACGTCACGAGAAGATTACAGACAGTAAGGAGATCGTGTTGATGGATCGATTACATCTGGATTTGTTTGAGCAAGAGAAATGTCTCCCTAATGGCTTGGATGTCCGTCTCCGATTCAATCGCGCTCGACCTCAGTTCTACATGATGACCGCTGCCGGGAGTAGTGGGAAAGTGGTCATTCAAAGTATGATCTTGTGGGTGAGGAAAGTCAAACCTGTGCCGAGTATCATTAATCTCATCAATCAGCAACTGAGTACTCAAACGGCAAAATATCCATTGAGACGAGTGGAAGTGAAAACCTTCACCATTCCTAGTGGCACCCAGTCTAAAATCACCGATCATCTGTTTCAAGGACAGATGCCTAAACTGATCGTGTTGGGCTTTGTGGACAATGCGGCTTTTAATGGGGATAATACCAGAAACCCCTTTCATTTCCAAAATGAGAGAGTCAAGAAATTAGAAATCAGTATCAATGGAGAAATGATGGAAACCCGCCCTTTGGAACCTAATTTCACCGACGATCAGTACCTGAGATCGTATTTGAGTCTGTACAAAGGCTTGGGAAAATTAGGCCAGGACTGGGCTCCGGACATTACCCTGGAAGAGTATAAAAACGGTTACACCCTCTGGTGTGTGGATTTCACGAAAGATCAAGAAGCCCAGACGGATAAATTTCATCTCATACAGACGGGGAACTTGAGAGTGGAAGTGCAATTTACCGCCAACGTGGCCAGGACCTTAAACTGTGTGGTGTATGCCGTGTTCGACAATCTGCTAGAAATCAACAAACAACGAGAAGTCAGCATCGATTACTAAGAGAGAGAGATGGATACTCAGCAATTGAGAGATGTTTTACAACGAGATTTAGGACCGGCGTTTGCCGGTGTGTATCCTCGAGATGTCATACCTGAGCTGTTACCTCATCACAAAGCCATCGTGGTGAATACAGACCCTCACGATCGCCCTGGAGCGCATTGGGTCTGTTTGTATTTGAGTAGCCTTACCGTCGAATATTTTGATTCTTACGGATTACCTCCCACCCATAAAGACATCCAAGACTTTATTCAACGCCACGGAGAGACTTGGATTCATAACACCCATTGTTATCAAGATTTGAATACGGATGTCTGTGGACAATACTGTGTGTATTTTTTACATCAACGCCATCGCCATAGAAGCACCGTACGAGAATGGTTACTTCCCTGGAAAGGCACGGCCTTACAACGCGATCGTTTTGTGGCGGATTGGTTTAAAGAGACCTTCCGAAAACCGAGAACCCATCAAGGACAAACTTGTCAATGTCAAAGACTGAATGTATTGTAAACTATGTTATTGTTATTGTTCATAGTTGGAGTTTAATAAAACGTTGGAAAAAAAAAATATTTTTTTTTTCTTGTCATTGTAATCAACCATGTCTTTTCAAAAAGAATGGGTAGCCCTGAAAAGGGCTGTTTTCTTTCTCTCTGTTCTTGGTCTTTTCTCTTCTCTCTTCTCTCTTCTTCTCTTCTTCTCTGTCCCCCCTCACTGTCTGTTCTTCTTCTTCCTCTTTCTTCTCTTCTTTTTCTGCTCCTCCGGGGGTTGCTCGTGGTCAAACACAAAAACAGGCAACCACCCGTGTTTAAAAAACAATCTCCCCGGAGGCCGTTGCACCACTTCCATCTCTGCGTCCCAGTTTTCTTCTGGCGGGGGCAGATCCTGGCTCATGGGTGGTGGGGGAAGAGCCTCCCGTGAGGCCGGCGGGGCAACCTCTTCGTCCCAATCCTCCTCACATTTGTAAAAATAATCATTCACTGTAGGGTCTGGTCCTACTCTGCGACTCATCGTTCTGGTTCCTTTAAAAAATCGGAATGCCCGATTTTTGACGTTGCGCTCGTTTTAAAAAGGCGAGAGCGCGGACGTCCTCGAAAACATCCCCTACCTCAGTCAAAGATGGCTGACGTCATGTTGATGACTCATCAAAAAACACTATATACATAGGTCACTTGTTACCATTTTTTCTCAATCATGTCGTTTGAACGGTACGTGCAAGATGAGAAAGATGTACTAGTGTGTGGGTATTGCCGAGGACCTTGGAGAACTTGTGGGTGTTTTCATTATAAAAAAGAAAACATCCTGGCCAAACATAAGTGGATAGAGTATATGGCAGAGCTGAATTATTGTCCCTTTGTCTATAAATGTTGTGGTCACACTAGAGAACCCTGGCTAGCGTGTAAGTGTCCGCAGCATTGTACCATCACCCCTGAAGAAGAAATAGCGCATAAGGACTGTACCTGTGAGATCTGTCAGGAGTTTAGAGAGCGCTGGACTCGGAGAAAGTTTAAGCCCCACCTGTTTCAACATTGTCCTTACAGTCAAGAACCCCGGTCAACGTGTACCTGTGAGACCTGTCAACCAGCATGTCGGTGACGGATCTACGAGGAGATGTATTATCACTACCTTGGGTGGATGGTATTGTACAACAATGTAACTGTTTAACGGTGAAACCTCATGGATTAAGTCAACGTATTGCCGACCGATTTCCTTGGGCTAATCTGTATGCGACCCGACAACCTTTAGGACGGAGAAATTTAGCTATAGCAGCGGATCGAGGAATACCGGGTACTGTGTGTATTATGCCTCATTCTTCTCATCCTGATGTGATCTGTTTGTTAGCGCAATGGGATTACGGGAGAGGCACTCAACGCTTACCCCTGTATGCCGATACCCCCGAACAACGTGAACTTTGGTTTCAACAATGTTTACAGGAATTAGGCACTTTGTCTTACCAGACTTTAGCGTTTCCTTATCGTATTGGATGTGGATTAGCCGGAGGCAATTGGACTCATTATAGACAATGGATTTGTGACTTTGCTTATCAGTATCATAAACATGTTTACATTGTCAAGAAAATGTAACTTTATTATAGCTTTATTCTAGCTATTACTTGTGTTAATAAAACTTTTTTAAAACAAACTTGTGTGTTTCTTGATTTTTGCCATAAAAAGTGTCTTTTCAAAAAAGTTGGTGGCCCTGAAAAGGGCCGTTTGGTCCTAAGGACCGACTTTCAATCCCTGGTTCCGGTAAACCGGCATAACGGGCACCGTCCCCGGGTGTGTCGCCGCTCCTGTAACTCTTCCACGCACGAGCAGCAAGCTGGGCGCTGCCCACATCCCCTGCACGTGATACCGGAGTGTACCCTGTCTTGCCAGCAGACAGGGCACTTAAACCAGATGGGAACCGCCCTATCTGCCCAGCCAGGGACAGTCATAGGGTGGTTCCTCGGGGGATGAGTTGCCACCGGTGCGTGGGTTGGTCTCGGTGGTGGAGTCCTCCCTGCAAACCGGATGGTAGGTGGTGGGGGTCTTGCAGGGGCTGCTGGTCTCGGTGGTGATGACGTGTCTGTCACCAACAGCGACGGACTCTGACGTGGGCTGGGAGGTGGTGCGGGGGACGGTGACCTCGGTGAATACTCCACCGGTGACGCTGGTGAGTCGCTCATCGGCACCGGGCTGTATTCCACTGGTGCCGATGGGATCGCTGGTGGTGGTGTTGTAGGCGTCGCCGGGGAGTAAGGTGGTGGTGGTGAGGGTGGCTGTGGGGTCCGTCGGCGCGGTCTCGTGGCCGTGGAGATCCGAGCGGTGCGGCGGCGGGGTGCCCTCCCTTCATACTCGGCCCGCACCCGGCAGATGATCTCACGGACCCCACTCTGGTCGAAAGGGGAGAAGGTGCTCAGGTCGTTCTCAGAACGCACGACCCAATTCTCCCCTACCCGTTCCTCAGCCACCACTAGGAGCCGGTACCGAAACCCAGGCAAGGTCTGAAAATTGTAGAGCGGGTCTCTTCTTGCAGCCATTCTTCTTTCTTCTTTCTTCTTTAAAATCCTTCAAAAATCTTCTACAACTGTGCTGGATCACCAGTGAAGCGAACTGGCGAGCGCGCCGGTATATATCAGGAAAGCGCGGACCTCCTCGAAAACATCCCTCGCTTCGGAGACGAAGCCAAGATGGTGGCCGTCAAAATGGCGGATTTGTGCTTTCGAGTAGAGAGTTTTTGCTCATTGTCTTTTTCTAGACATTCGATATCTGTGCAAGGTAGATTTAATCTGATAGATTCTGGGGCGCGGAATGCGTTAAACTTATTTTTATTTTGCTACGTCGCATAGTTTTCAAAGAAACAGCGGTTAAAGAGGTCGAGTCGAGGTTCAATGTTTCTTCACCACCTCTTTAAAAATTTATTTCTAGACCATGTACATCCCTAAAAACATCTCATAAGGTCTATTCGATAGAAAACACCTTATTTGATTCGATTTTCACTCTACCTTTAGGATTTTCTGGATTCCTCAACAAATAAACCCTTCTCTGAGAGAGTCAACCAAACACAGCTTTCGTGTAAACAATTTTATTCATGTCACATATTTCAAATACATAACTCCCACACACAACACCAATGCACATGTATTTTTAAAATAGGGTCCAACATTTTTTCCATTTCTCGAATCCTGCGTTGAAATCGATATCGATCAGCGGCTACAGTCATCCAGATACTTGTCCGGTCTTCTTCGGGTAACCGATACACTTCATTATGATCCAGATTAAAAGTCACACGTTTAACTTGACGTACAACTCTCGAAGACATCGTAGTCTGATTTTCTCGATTTCTGCTCTGTCTGTGGGTCGAATTCGTTTCAATTCCTGGCCCATTAAATGAATCAGTACTAAGGCTTGCGGGGTGATCCGGTTCTCGATCAAATACTGACAGAGACATGGATAGTCCTTTAAGCTGATGGGAAATAATTCTTCTCGCAGATAGTGTAACACAAATTCAAACTGCCAAGAATGAATGTCTGTGAGATAATCCAATACATAAGTTATCGCTTTCTCTGTGATGTGGTCACTGCTGGCCATCCTCCGGGAATAAATGAAATGAATTAAGTTCTTCACACTTTATGTATACTTCTCGAAGCCAGTCCTTGGTGATACTTTCAATCTCGGCGGTTTCTTCAGGCATGCGTTTCTTGAATTCCTCCCCCAGGACATAAATTAACATCAATCCCGCATCGTTATAGAGATTGATGTATATCCGGTTCCGTAGATCTGTATATTCGTCCAGAGTCATTGGAAACACCCCCGCTATCAGATAATTTTTAACAGCTTGAAACACCGTATCGTCTTGCATTTTCTCGACCCATTGTAATGCATGGTTATGCGCTTTTTCTGCGATGTTGTCACTGCTGGCCATCCTCCAGGAATAAAGGAAAAGAAAACGGTTAGGTTTTTTTATACACCTTTTCCAACCAGTGATCGGTAATCGCTACAATCGCCCCAGTCTTCTCAGGTTCCCGTCGTCTAAATTCTTGCTCCATGGTATAAATCATGATCAATCCAGACTCTCTGTTCAGGTTGTCGGCTATATGCTTGCAAACGCTGGAATATTCATATAAGGTCATAGGAAATTCCCAAAAGATCAACAACTTCATGGCGAATTTATATCTCAACGGCTGTTTTTCTTTCCAGTCCTTGATACACTGTAATGCAGCGCTACGAGCGTTGTTCACCGATTCTTTGTAGTCCTTGAAATGCTGTAATACAGCGGTAAGAACGTTGTTGGTCAATTCAGCCATGATGATCAAAATGAAAAAATTCCAAAACGTTCTTGTTTTATAACACGACAGCCATTCCTTTCATACGAATCAGTTCCACGAATCCTTTTTGTAAACAATCGCGTAAGATCCGATCAATGTCACTCATCTGGTCTGGAAGATTCTGTTTCAATTCCTCAGCATACAAATAAATCATGAGTAAACGTCCCGTATTGGTATTCTCCGCTAATGAATCAGCAATCCGTTGAAAACTATGTACATTTCTGACCTCCGGTGACATCTGTTGTACAAATTGACGAGCATTTTGAATGTGAGGATTATGTAAGGCCACGTTCATACATTGTAGTACATAACTATATCCATTTATTCTCGTAGTAGCACTGCCGCCCATAGTAAATAACGAACGTTCAGAAAACACCTGTATTTATAGGTAAAGGTTATGCATCACGTGATCAAACACCTGCACCACGTGATCAAACACCTGTACGTCAGCTGGTTTTTCTACAGTCATTCTTGTCTGACCTTCAGTCATGGATACACGGAGAATTTTAAGAGCGAGACGCCGCCGCCACGGAATACAACCAGTGGAGAATTTAACCATAGTGGAAGATTATGTAGACGAGATGGAAATCTGGGACAATTTAGTACAGAGATGTCGCCATCGATTACGCTGGGGGCGATCTAAAAATTGGTGTTTTGACTATGTATTGCGGTCACATGAAACAGTGGAGGATATTTACCTGCGTTTAAGTGACATGTACCTGAAAAATTCCCCCCTCATACAGTACATGATTTACCAGTTTTACACGTTATTGAACGGCACTCAAAAAGTATCGGGATTTATTCGACTGGAGAAACCACGCCACCGAAGAAGTGTATGGGTATTGTTTTGGGATGCACACTGGATGTGGGAAACCGTCGAAGAGATACGTTTCCCCGGGAGAAGAGCTCGACAATTAGTACAACACATTATATCCGAAGATCATGACTTACACGTGTATATAGAAGAACCTGCGTATGAAGCCGGCCATTTTTAAAAATAAAAACTTCATGCACAGCCCTTTTTAGGGCTACTTTAAACACCAATATAAGTTCCATTCCACTAAAGTCAATGTGTACCAATGTGCACTAGCACGCGCTGGTCGCGAGAAACCGGCTTTTCAAGTTCAATTAGTGCACTAGCACGCGCTGGTCGCGCGATGTTCTAGCTGAAACCGGTTTTTCCAGAAAAAGATGATGCAACCACGTGCTCCCCACGTGCCCCCCACGAGACAGAATAGTCTAGACATTTTGCTGGCTATAAAAGCGGAGCCCCAGTGTCAGTCCTCATTCGATCTTCAATCACCTTCCAGAAGACATGGCTCAGAAACAACTAGAATTTGTGGACAAAGCTCAGAAGAAAATAGATCAGCTGGTACAGAAGCAGATGGGACCACAGAAAGACTACATTGAACTGAAGAAAGCTAAGACTGACGATCAGAAGATTGAACTGGGGAAGACCTCGAACTTGTTGCTCACGACTCCAGACTACATTGCTCGACAAGAGAAGATGGCCCAGACCTCGGATTACCTCCCTAGCCAGAATCCGACAGACCCGGGATTAGGCTTCTATTTTCCCGATTCACAGGACGCTACGGGACTGGAACTGGGCCTCTACAACGCTCAGAATGACCCTCCGACCATGAACAAAGAAGACTTTGCGATCATTACCACGACACTAGACGGGATCGTTAACCGGATTAATGTGCTGAGTAATGAGATTGGAAATCATACCACAATCCTACTGAAGAAGCTGGAAGAGCTGACTTCTAAAAAACCTAGGAAGGAATACACTCCAGATTACACTGCTAACCCGTGCTACACGTGTGGAGAAACAGGACATTGGTCGCCGGATTGCCCACAGAAAACAGATTATCCGCAGACCAGTAAGAAATCGAGGTCAGCAGATTCTCAACAGACCAGCAAGAAAACCAAACAAAAGGATCCTTGCTTCAAATGCGGAAAAATAGGACACTGGATTAGTGAGTGTCCAGAAGAACAACTGGAAATAGATGCGATGATTGGGTCCGTACCTGGCTCAAAATCCCCTGTGAAGAGAGAATACACACCGTTAGAGATGTGGAATCCAACCGCACCTACTGAAGAACGGTCAAAAAAGAAGAAGAAACTCAGCAGAAAGTAATGGACTGTGGTTGAACTGTTATGCTTATTGAACTGTTTTTATGCTTATTGAACTGTTTTTATGCTTATTGAACTGTTTTGCATTGTTCTATGCTTGTACCATTGTTCTTTAATAAACATGTCAACTTAAAACCTTGTGTTATTCATTAGATTTAATACACAGGATTTAATACACAGGAATACATAGAAATACACAGGATTTCACTGGATTTTATTTTCAGAAAAATAGCAGGAACTCATTCCAGGAACTCAAAGCGAAAGTACCGCATGCTAAAATTAAACCAGCGGCCATAGGCCAACCTATTCACCGGGTCCTACAACCCCTGCTGGGGTTGACCCCGTCCTAGATATTGAACCACTCCGTTGACCCCGACACCGCTTGACCAATCAAAAGACACCCTTGCTTGACCTCATTTGCATAAAAAGTGCACTCAGTTGAACCCCCTATCGGGAGGCGTTATACTACTTACATGTATCATGTTATGAAGTCTGTGTTATGTAATCATCTTGTTTAGTTTCCTGATCACAAGTGAAGGACATGTATCTATTTTACACGCTATGTCATCAGTAATCATAACCAATGATTTTAGCTTATTCGAAGATATATCTTTATCCACCCTCATCAGCAGCCAATGAAATAATGATTAAGTGTCACGTGATCATGTGTCAAAGTGAAAGGAAGCATTGTTTTTATGTGATTATAGAGGAAAATTTTCATTGGCTCCCGTTTCATGTGTCTTCCAATAGAATAGACGATTATCGTAACGATTTAGGCGGGTATATTTGGATGAACTTTCGATGTACAAATAAAATCGTAAGTGACACTATGTAAAATTTTCTTAAGGGAATTTCCCAGGTCAGGGGTCGCGGTTTAGCCTAATAGGCAGACCAGTTCGATCCGGATTGATCAGACTATGCCCTGGGCAGTCATCACACGACTTTGTCTATTCAAATCCCGGAGCCAAGAGAGAGATTCGGGGTTCCCGCTTCGGGTAAAAAAAGGGAGCAGGTCCCTGGTAATTCGTCCCTATAATAATTTATATACATGAACCCAATTTCACTACACTTCCCTCATTTTGAGGAGGAATGCTTCGATTCCGAAATAGGCCATTCCCTGATTGATTCATCTGAACAACTATCATTACCCCCAAAATCCCTCTCTGACCAGTGTTTGGAACCGCACTTTAAAATGTTAGGCTACATAGATCAGATTTATTCTAAAATGGACATGTATAAATTCTACTCCAGAATTAAATAAATTTTAACAGTTCAAAATTTAAAAAGTTACATTTAACCATCAAAATTAATTGAATTAACCATGGAAATGCAAAATTTCAAAATGGATCCCACGTGCGACCACCGCTATGATCCGCGGCGAAGGTGGGCAAAAATATCCGATCGACGATGCCAATAAAGTGATCCACTGGCTGAAATACAACACTTAAAACCTAATTACGTAAAGAATAAACGAATACATTAGAAAACACGCTATAAACACAACGATAATGACAGAAATGCCCTGGGCAGTTAACACACGACTTTGCCTATTCAAATCCCGGAGGTAAGAGAGAGATTCGGGGTCCCTGTTTTCAGTAAAAAAGGGAGCGGATATCCTCGTGATACAACCCTATTACAATTCAAATACAAATACTCAATTTCACTACAGATTCAATATAGAGGAATATTGTGTGTGTGTGGGGGGGGGGGGGGTGGTAGATAGAAGATTTGGACGTTGAGAGGAAGAAACACTCATTTTCATGTGTTACAAATCTTTATATGTATTTTTTGTTTTGTTTTTTGTTTGTCTACATCTTCGAAACCTATGATTTCATTATGACACACTCTAATACTAGAATTAGATCCTAAGCTACTAAGCTACACATAGCGATCGTAGGTGAGCGGATCAATGGATTTAATTTTAATTAGATTGCATATAGACGTGCACAGAACGCCGGCTGGCCATAGTTTTGAATGTCGAAATTACCAAATTGTGAATGACGATTTATATTCTATCCCCTTTATGAATTTTTCTAAACTTTCGGATATTTAAACACGATATACTGTAAATACATGTACCAAGTTTATTTATTTACTTTTTTTGTTAAGAAACATTTTGTTGCGATTAGTTCCCAATAATTGTCTAATTCTACTGCACCAATACTTACAGTAAACAGTTGTAACAATTACGCTAAAACATTACACAGAATATAGAAATTTCCATCATACATTAGTTTAGTACATTTTTATTTCAAGCATACATACATGTACATGTATTCCTCTGGGACCGTTTAGAAGTCTCTATTTATTTATTTAGAAGGAAATGAGAAAATCGTGCGATACTTGTATATAGACAAGACACAATACAAGGAATACCTAAGAATGGATAATTGATTTAATTGAAAGTTGCATCCAAAAGTAATTTTGGAATTTTCCCCCAAAAAGGGAATCGTTTGAATTTCAATTAAAATTCACAGGGAATATAACCTGAAATCGCGGTACACTTACACTACTTATCATAATTTACCAATTGACGACGGTCCCCCGAATACTGAAAAAAAAAATTGCAACGCGTTAGAGCAGCTAATCAATTACGTACGAAGTAGTCTATATTTTGAGGAGCATAGTATTTTTATAAGAGCATCATTCTTCCTTGTGTTGGGACATGTGTATTCGTGCAGTAAAGTATCATAACGAAAATTACAATGTATAAAACAGATGATAGAATTCTGAAATAGGGGAGAAGAGTAATGAATGGAGTAATGAATTGGCAAAATAATGTGGGACAAAAACAACAGTAAGATGCAGAACAAATATGTCTGAACTTTTCACCGTGAGGTGAGGTGACAGGGAGATTATTAGTATGTGTGTTTATAGCTTGTTTACAAGATCATGAAGGTGAAATCGATTTTGATCAGAGGAAACGTGTAACCAATCGGAGTGCAAGAAATCAGTCACCAGAGGTCAAGCATTTATATATATTATTTACAAGAAAAAATAAATGAAAAATTATGCAAAACCTTAGAAGTGAAGTTGAGTATGCAACGCTAAATTATAGATTTTGCAAGGGAATAATTGTGTTGGCTTTGAGTTTGAATTAAAAGCCAATGTCAATATTACAGATTATTAAGATATAACAAATATGGTAGGGAATGTTAGAGGATGTACGGGAGTATAAATGCGAGGACTTCAGTAGCTGAACAGAACTTTGTCTCTGTCCTTTCATCTATACAGGTAAGATATTGAGTATACTTGTGCATTTTTGAAATAACTTTTCAATTTTTCAGATGGCATCGTTAATTCTTGTGTGAACTTTTATAATAATGTTTGTAATTATTATTGTATATTGTGTAATATGGATTGTAATCAATAATTATAATGATGAAATGTTTCTTTAATAAAAGAGTAGCTGATACAGAACTTTGTCTCTGCCCTTTCATTTGTACAGGTTGAACGAGATAGAGCTACTCCGTTCAGTCTGAGAACACAAAGATCCCGAGGTTAACTGGTACTTAGCCAGTATTTGCATATCACGCTTTGCGCCATAGCTGACTTAAAAATACTTCTTCCCCAAACTTGTTATATGAGCTATTACGAAGTTCAAGTCAGTTATGGGGCGAAATTAGATATGATAAAAGGCGGTGAATCCTTGGATATGATAAAAGCTAGCCCCAACTCATTTCGAAATCTTATTTCCTATAAGTTCAAGGTTGTTTTTATGCATATATATTGTAATTATTCGTAATCACAAACTTCATTTGTAATTCCAAAATTGCAATTTCTAACTACAAATAACAGGTTTTTGATTTAGGTCATTTATAATTATTGATTAGACTGTTATTTCAAATTCGTAATTTGTTATTACAAATTGCAATACTGCTTTATAATTATTTCATAATTACAAATTGATAAGTGTAATAGAAGTCAACGTCAGAATTACAAAATAACATTGAATTATATAACTGTATATCAATACTAGAATTATAAATTACGAAAAACCTCCGACGGGTGATACCCTGATTAGGCTTTCTGTACTTAATTAATGCGCGTACCGTAGCGTGTTGATTTTAACAATCGATTTCGGAAAAACAGGTATGGTTTGAGTCATGGCGGCTTTTTTCGAGGAATTTAAATTGAAACTTGATGAAAGGTGTACTACAGGAAACATAACTACGGCATGCTTCACAAATACAGTATACTTGATTATCTCCACTTTTACAGTAAATGTACAACTGTGCATGTCTTAGCTGATATGATTTTAATAATACCAATAAATGTGCGTATGTTGCTTTTCACAGATAATTATTGAGAGAGAAAAAAAATGATAAAAGCACTTGGCACTTTGCAAAACTTGACTATGTAAAATAATATAGTCCTGACTTTGACTTCACTTGTAGCAACACTTATTAGTGATCTGGTCACCCAATTACCTTTAACAAAGAGGTACAATCATCAAAGTGCGCATCGAGCAACCTATCTAAAGATTCTTATATGTAACAAAAAACTCGTATTTTGTTCACTGCCTTAAAAGGCAATCAGATCACGTTGATTCAACATTTTAATTTCCATATAACTGTTCTGTGATCAGTTTTGTAATCATGGCAGGCTAATAGCAATCAAGTTGATGTTGCAGGGGGGGGGGGGGGGTCAACAATCTCGTTTAAAGTCTGCATTTCGCAAATTATATGATCGTTGCAAAATCATTTTAGTTCAAAATATACTGTAACAATTACTTGAAAGGGGGATTGGGAGTGGAAATAAACATTCGGTTTTGGTCATCAATCCATACGATATAACTTTGAGCATGCGTGAGATTTGTCCATTAACATGGCCTTGATTCACGCGTTTTATCTTTCCTTCCAATGAACCAGGCCACTCGTGTTAGTTGATCTTTCGTTCTGTAAGTTTAATGTAACTATTTTATTTTATAGCAAAGAATCGGAACATTATCCAAGGGTGAAATAAAACTATGCTTATTGAATGAATAAATGCAAGAATGTAGGTGCAATAAAATTGTGTACACCAATTAGGTTTAAGAAATCCCAGGTCCTGCCCCTCCCCCTTTTCTGGATTATGTACACGTACCGTTGAACTTTCTTATTTTCTGAAAATATTATTTGTATCAGTGAGGTATATTTAAAGCCAAGTAATACATTTATTTTAGCAATTTTTGGAATTCTACTTTCATTTTCGCTTTATTCATACTTTGGTACGTGAAGATGCAGTATCAGAGATTATCTGAAGACTATCCAGCCCATCTCTCACCGGTACGAGTATTTTTCTTTTCCATTTTTGTGTAATAATTTACATGAGCATCTAATAGAAGGAAGAAATATATTCTGAGTATTTTTTTTTCTTGTTTTCTAGCTTGCAATTGAGTTGAAATTTAAATCTGCTTTAAATAATCGTATCAATAAACGTACATCTATGTGTGGGAATTACACATGTTGTTAAATAATTTTCATTAAAGATCATGAGGAAATCAGTATGTCCACATGATCGATTTAATGGCTTTGTAAATAAAATCAATACTCCCGTTTACAGGCTTGTACGTCTATTCTCGATGTAAAGAAGAAGATAGCCCCGCGCTATGGCGTCTCACACTACTCTCTCAGTATCGTTGATTTTGAGGAGGGGATTCTTTACGAAGATGGGCGGCAAATCTCAGGACTGTCTTCTCCACTACAAGTCATGGTGGGAAACGAAAACCGACAGTTTCCGTCCTATCTGAAAACTGAAGAACCGGACATGCTAACGCTTGATGATTCCGATGATGAACCCCGTCTGAGGATGTCGTGTGGACACGCAATCTGTAAGTCTGTCCGTTAAGAAATAAGAATAATACAATACCAATTTAATATCGCACGGATTTTATATTGAGATATTTTTGTCCACCTTTCGAAGTAAAAGTTTTCCATGTTACTATAGACACTAAACCGTATATCGTTTTTCTCTTAGCTGCTGACAGTCTGTTTGGGTACACGAAGAGTGAACTTATGACAAATATTGTAGACGAAATACGATGTCCGACAGAAGGCTGTAACTTCAAGTGGAGCATGCAGGAAATCGTTCGGAAGTCGGACATGACGGACGACGAACGGATTTTCTTCGAATATAGAATTTCCATGAACGCAGTGAACAAAGATGATGATTCCACTTCCACCTGCCCAGAGTGCGGGAATTACTGTCAAAGGCAAGCTGAGGACAATAAGCAAGTCAACTGTGTATTTTGCAGCAAATCCACAGGCAAAGATTTTAATTTTTGCTGGGAATGCAAATCACTTTGGTTTCCAAACCACAGTTGCGCCAACGTGGAACTAGAGGCCTTTCAAAGAATATTGAATGAAGCTCCTCTTAAGATGCTGGATTATTCCCACATTGAAGGAGTCCCCTCCAAACGAATGTGTCCTAGCTGCCGTACCTTAATCGAACACGAGAGCATGTGTAAAGAAATGACTTGCATCAAGTGTAAATTTAAATTTTGTTTTTCCTGTTTGACTCCCTGTCTGAATGGTTCTCTTCAGTGCAGCGGCTATAACAGAAAATGTTCAGTTGCTAAAGTACAGAACGTATTTCAGTAGTAACTCAGAAACATAGACAGTAGTTTTATACAAATAGCATATGTCATTACAATATGTACCTTTAGGCTTCAAAATAAAACTGCCTGCTGGTCAATGAATATAAAAATACGAGCACACGACGACAACCAATCTGTATTCAATGTGTGTGGGTTACCATACTATCAAGAGTGCATGTGTGAAAAAGTTAGGCGTATGTTTCAATCAACATCTTACAATGGAAAAACAAGTGTCATCAGTCGTCAAATTATGTCACCAAGAGATTTTTAACACCGGGCGGATACATTGTAAGACGCTACTCAAATGAAGCTCGCAAAACCCTGGTGAACGTCTTTGTAACATATGTATGTACATATATGAAATTGTAAAGATCCTTTGCTCGAAGGAGAAACAGGAATGTTCAAAAGTTTTGAGCATATAATTTTCGAAGTTGATCGACACAATCTAAGTTGTGCTTGGTTGTGTTAACTTTGAAGAGTCTCTAAGAGGAAGACCATTTGATTCAGTCAGAGGGGGGGGGGGGGGGGGGTCCTTGTGGGGTGGTATGGTATTCAAAATGTCAAAATCTCCCAAGTGTTGCATGATTGCATTATTTTGTACTTCATTTCTCAATAATTTTGTGGGGGAGGACCCCATAACCCTCTCAACACATAATTCTAGATAGAAAACATCTCTAGCTGTGGCCTTCAATTCGATATTTCGATATATCAATGACGTTTTGTCTATTAACAATAATAACTTTCATTCATATGTCTATTTGATATATCCTCGTGAGTTCGAAATAAAGGACACCACAGGGTCGTCCACTTCTGTTTCATACTTAGATATTTTATCAAAAGTAGACATTAACGGCAAACTGACAACTCAACTGTATGACAAACGGGATGATTTCAGCTTCTTCATCGTAAACTTCCCATATTTATGTAGCAATATTCCATTATCACCTGTATATGGTGTTTATATATCTCAACTGATTCAACAGTTTCGATCGAAGTCATCATTTCGCAAATTCTATGGTCGTTATAGCGATCTAATTTGCCAATACAACCTATCATTGGGTCAAATGCTGTCTGACGTGTTTCATACCGATTGTTAAGCCGTTCTTGGCACACTGATTTTGACTGCGGATAACTCCGTTTACCTGATCAGGATATAGGGCTCACGGCGGGTGTGACCGGTCGACAGGGGATGCTTACTCCTCCTAGGCACCTGATCCCACCTCTGGTATATCCAGGGGTCCGTGTTTGCCCAACTATCTATTTTGTATTGCTTATATATAGGAGTTATGAGTTTGATCACTGTTCGTTATCTTCACCTTTTATCGCAATAAAATACAGTCACATAAATTCACCCACCCGACTCCCTACTCTAATCTTGGATTTCCTTCCAATAGAAATCAGTAATAATTATACAATCAATGCATGGAATCAAAGGATATTCTTATTTAAAATCAACATTCCCCTACCATTTTCTTTTGCTTAATAAGGTTGGTGAATAAGCCGCTGTTAAAAATGAATAATTAATCTGGCCTTGGCGTACCTAGGAATACCATACTAGACCATGCTGAAATTGAATAATTCGTCCCGTCAAAATTCCCCCTCCCCTTTCAAGGATCAAAGATGCATTTTGTATTTCAATATTGACATATGACCCCCACCACTTGTCCGAGATGTGTAAAGTACACAAAACAGTTTGTACATTGAGGTTCATTTTTCAATGTTGAAATTTGTCCCCACCAGAAATGATCTCTGGGGTTCATTTTTTAACAGGGGTCAAAATTTCACTTGAGGGAGGGTAATTAATTAACGGTATTGGTCAATTTTCAACGTTGACCCCTGTGATCGTTTTTCAACGGGGTCACTATTTAATGTTACACCGGCTGCAACGGTGCCGAATACTGTTGCTCGTCTAATTACGAGGTCGCCGAAATGGGAACATTGGCTTCCCATCCATTGCCTACCCCAATTCAAGGTTTTGACCTATGCATATTGTCACATTACTATTGGAAAATAACTTTCTCACCATGGTTTAAATAATAAGTATACGCTGTGACCGTTGGACCGAGCGAAACATGAAATGGTGATTTGTGTGTCCCAAGTGAGGTAGATTATGATTCATTTAAAAATAGAAATTTTTAATGAAATTTTCCTTGCGCTAAACACCCAGTAATATCTCAATATTGAGGGAGGATATATGGGCATAACAGTTCTATATGATCCGCCTATTTATTTAACGCGGGAAATGAAACGCAAGGCGACGTAAACAGTGCATTGTGAGATCACATTTAGCCTCTACTTTTTTCTCTTTCAAAGTAAACAATTATAAACAACAATACATCCCGTTTGCAATTAAAAAGGCCGTTAAAACTAAACAAAATTAACCACTAAATTCAAAATTGCAAAAAAGTAACCGTAAGTATATCGTATATTCTTATTTAAAGAAACTCATGAACTCGTTCATTTATTTAGTCGTATTACTGTTTTTCTATTCAGTGATTGGCTAATAACTGTAACAATGATACACTATTCATTTTTAACAAATTGGGTGTTTCAATTACAAATTACACGTCAGTCTTGTATTTTTGGCATTCAAAATTAAAACACGAATAACTCTAGAAGCAACTAATTATCAAAGCAATATCGCGGCGCCCATATGAATCACAAAATTTTCAGTGAACCTATGTAGAGATTATCTCTATTCATTCGCTGATTTTCTCATTTTTTCTTTTACATACGTGTTACCTTTAGAGCCTTGCTTCCTTCGGCCCGTTCGAGCTTCGCTCGGTATAAAAGTATTATAGCGAGCACAGCGAGCCAGCGCGAAGCGATGGCTCGTACTGCGAGCTTTAATGACTAGATCGCGGGAAATAATCCGAGCTAAATCTAAACCTCTAACAAGAAAAAAATTTTGACGCCAATCCCAGAAGTCCCTTGTCAAAAATGAGATCTCGCCAAGTCACGTCTTGGAATATGATTGTGAACTTACGTGGATTATCATCCTAATCGTGTGGTCTCCTAGCTCGAAAATTCAGTGCACCGTTAGGCGTAATGTTTAACGAAGTGCAATATTGATGAAAGACAGGGTAAGATGATGTGTGACGTCATGTCTATGTTTTGACGTACGTCATAATAAGACTGACAGTGGCGGATCTAAATACTTGTTATTTCCATTTGTAAAAGCCATGTTACCGTGAGCAAGCATGTATACGTAAACATTAAGCATACGTAATATGGCATCGAATACAAATTGTGTTTAATCTACTGCAAACTACTAATCTGATTAAAATACTATAGTCTCAAAAGGAATTCATTATTCTAACAAGAAAAAAGAAAAAAAAGACGAACTTGTTGAATTATGTGAATTTAAGCTATTTGAAAAATTACAACAACAAAAATAGATAAATAAACGGAATTCGGCCGGATCGAAAACATTTCTTTTAAAATCTTTGGTTGTTTTTTTTCAGCGTCTAAAAATATTAACAATTCCTCGGCGCGTCCGGTATTGCAAACCATGATAACCAACCATGCCACTTGCTATTAACGACTGAAAATCATTAATTAATTCTTGTTTTGTGAATAAATCTTAATGTACCCTTACTGTAACAGTGGAGAGGGGCTCAACTATGTTGCAATTTATTCCATAATATGCGAATGCTGAAAGATTTCATCATGGTGTTACAACTAGGATTATGTACAATATCATAAATATTGTTCTAATTTTCTAATGTACCCTTACTGTAACAGTGGAGAGGGGCTCAAATATGTTGCAATTTATTCCATAATTTTAAAATTAGATAGGTACGCATAGGGTGGGGCGGGATCTGCGCGCATGTATGTGCAATAGTGTTGGCCATGGATTTATCGATTTATTCAAAATTTAATTATCATTATATTGAAATGCATTTTATGTTCAAAGGCAGTGCTATTCACACAGTTTTACAAACTAGAAAGGTTTGCTACATGACTTGGCCATTTTAATCACACAATTAGTGACTTGGAAAGATTGAGGGCAGAAATAAGTAAAATAGAGGCATGCAGTCGAGAGCATACACAGTTCTAAACAAGTCGCGTCAAAGGTTAAGCAAGTCACAGTGAAGGCAGCAGAAAAAAATGTATATAGTATAAAAATATTTCAATCACATTCATTATGTTTTAATGATTTAATATTTAAAACCCCGGGAGAAAACTAAAATGGGCTGTTTCTGCTGCCTAATTTCATTCATGTACTGAGTATTTGGCTAATAGATACTGTTTAAATTGAACTCGATGAAAGCATGAACATTACAAAATACATGTAGCTGCGCTCGTCTCAATGGTTAACACAAACATAATATATATCTCGTTATATCAGGACTTGCTAGTTTAATAATGAAAATGTATATCAAGTTATACATAAATGTAATCATTTTCAATAGTTCTGTATGATTTTTACCCCATTCATCCTGTTGTGATTGAGAACTTTAAGCTGAATTTTGAATATTTGAGATATTAACTGCAAAAGAATTTACCCTATGGACTTTGATTTCAATCTTAAGCTTTGACCTAAACACGACCTGGTGGGTACTCTATAGTCATGCAGTTTCTTTATTTGTGAATTCATCGCTAAAGCTGATTTGAACTTACGTGGATTGGGCCAGAAAAGCTGAAATTTACATGAAAGCTTTCTGCTATAGTGCAGATTGAAATTTGTTTAAATCATGGCCCCGGGGATTGGATGGGGACACAATAGGGTATCAAAGTTTTACATACGAATATATAGAAAACATCTTTAAAAATCTTCTCCAGAACTACTGGGCCAGGAAAGTGGAAATTTACATGAAAGCTTCCTGACAAATTGCAGATTCAAGTTTGTTAAAATCATGTTCTCCGGGGGGTTGGATGGGGCCGCAATAGGGATCAAAGTTTGACATGCGAATATATAGGAAAAATCAGCCAAGGTGGCTCAGGTGAGCGATGTGGGCTATGGGCCTCCTCTTGTTAATGTAATGAATAATTATCGAAAACACAGCAAATTTCATATTCAATTCCTAAAAAATCAGACAGCAAAATAACGGGGAAATCTGTATTTTGTCGTCTTTTCGTTATTTCGTGGCGAAAAGTCGCTAATTATCCTTTTGTCGTCTTTTCGCCTCGAAAAAACAAGACGACAAAACAACAAGAGAATAGACGACAAATTAGTTCATTAATTTTCGGGTTTTGTTTGTCGTCTTTTCGCCTGTAATTTGTCGTCTTTTCGTTATTTCGAGGCGAAAAGTAGCTAAATATCGTTTTGTCGTCTTTTCCCTCGAAATAACGAAAACAAAACAAATTGTAAAGTGGCACAAATCCGCCACCATATTTAACTGTAGATACTATCGCCCATATATTTCCAGATCTGTTAAAGTATGGGCGGTGGAAAATTCCTATCATGGGAATTTCAGCTAATGAGGAAACCCCAAGCTTAAACTCAGAGTTATATATATACCATTTGTGGCGAATTTATGCGCCATGTAATATTTAAATCATAAAAGTGCAAAGGTCAAAGAGTCGAATCATGTTTTAACATGAAGCAATTAGAAAATTGATTTTAATAAATACATTGGGGGCCATTTCATACAGTCATTTCACTTCATCCTATGTTAGATCTTTGAAATTCTGGCATTTGAGTTTTGCTGGTCGTGGATTTTTTGTGACCCATGACAGTATGATATATGTGTAGATTTCCTTTTCACATACATGTAGTATGATGTATTATGAATTTTTAGATACCTAAGCCACGGCGAGTCCACGACAGGGTACTGCGATCTATCATTTTTCCTTGTAGTAATAATGACTATATAAGGATGTATTGACGACTTGATGAAAAGCCTAGCTTTGTAAGGCCAGTATGGATGATCTCATGAAATAAAACGAACATGCGTTACCTGTGTAAGTTCCGGTAAACTAGAAGCTACAGAAACAATATATTCTCAACAATACTGATGATTCAAAATGTCAGGATGAACTAGACCTGCCAGGATGAACATATTCTACTGGTCAGGATTTCCAATAGAAATGCTTTTTTAACAAATCAATCAGCTGCAGTGTAGCACAATATTTGTTGGAGCTCAGCGGGTAGACCAATTCTAAGAATATATACATGTGTGTGTTCCTCAATGCCGATTTTACATGTTTTGAAATACTATATACAATTAAGCATGGGTAGTAACATATCAAACATGATCCTTCAAAAAGTGTATAAACCTCCAGTTTATAAATTGTTTTAATATGCTGTATATACAAGTCTTACAGTTATGTATAATAATGTGTTGTCACGTTTCTCAAATTGAAGCATCAGACCATGTTTTTGCAAATCCAGCGTTGTTTTTCCACAGTAAATGAATTGAAATCATAAATGTTTCAGCCACGTTATCAAATAACACATTCAGATTTGAAATACATTGCACATACATCGACGACTTATATATACATTCACAAAAATAATTTTGCATCATTTAAAGACGAATATCTTACACATGTTTGATATATAAATACGTTACACGAAATTTACTGTGCCTCAAACACATTCTGTACACGAGCTACGGTGCACTTTTGATTGTAGTTTCCGCATGGAAGGCGGCCATTAACGGCAACCTTAAGACAAGAGAAGCAAAATACAGTCTTACACTTAGTACACTGCATGGTTTTACAAGCCTGTAAATGTTCTATTAGATATCTGCAGTTCGGACACATTCGTTTAGAAGGCACGCCTTCTATTTCCGACATATCGATCTTCTTGAGGGGTGCATCATTCAAAATTCTTTGAAAAGCTTCCAATTCTTTGTTGCTGCATTTATGATCTGTAAACCAGGGTGCCTTACAATTCCAACAGAAATCAAATGCACCTCCATTCTTTTTAGTACAGATGATACAGCGAATGCGTAGGACATCTTGTTGTCTTTGACAGAAATGGCCACATGATGGACATTCTGACGTTGAATTATTATCCTGATTGACCAAGTTAAAAGATATTTTCCTCTCAAAGAATATTCTTTCGTCTTCTGTCATGTCAGCTTTTTTAGCGATTTCTCGCATATCCCATTCAGCATTGCAATCGGTTGTTGGGCAGCATACCGCTGACTTTACGTCACACATCAGGGTACTCTTCATGTAGCCAAAAAGATTGTATGGAGCTGCAAATATGATATTAGATAAGTAAATAGAATTGAAAATGTACCGTAAGCTTTCTTTGAAACATTGAGTTTTTTACAGAAACATGTATTTCAATTTAATGATTTTTTTTTAATTATGAGATTGATATACATGTAAATCACATATACTTATTGCGTGTCCACAAGACATTTTTAGTCTGGGTTCTTCGTCATCTTCGTCTTGCATAATCATATCTGGCTCTGTGGTAACCAGGTAGGACGGAATTTTTCTATCTGGATTTCCAACCATAATTTGCAATGGCGTGGACAAGCCTTGAATTTCTCTTTCATTTTCATAGATGATGCCATCTTCCAAATTAACAACCTCGATGTAATAATGCTGTGTCCCTAGTTTAGCAGCGAATTTCTTCTTACATTCACTGACAGATAATGGATTCTGAAACAAAGATTACAATGATTAGTACCTTCAGTACTGTTAACTACACGTACATGTATGTGCGCTAATATACCATATATTCTACTTTTGATTTTGTGTTCCGTGGTCACAAATTTTATCTCACTGTTATAAAATGATTGGATGACTGTGTTCTTATTGGTGTCACTTTTCTACCACTTATTGTCATAATCAGTTATTTTTATATCTTTTTATCATATATTTAGTAATGACTATGCCAATTTTACGATATCAACGGCCGGTCCAAAATATAAGACCAGCGTGCAAAAATACATTTCAATCCGAAATCACGTATTTGCTCGTAAGAATCAATACATGAAATGTTTTAACCATGGTAAATCAATGTTAGTAAGGTCAGATATAGATGTGCTGCGCATGCTAGTTTGAAATTATCCTCGTCAGTTTGCAAAGTATTTGTATTCTTCGTTAATGCATAGACAGTCACTTATTTTCAAAAATTAAGAATGTAAATATATTGTTTGTATGTGTATTCATGGTTTTTTACTTTCCCCAATATCTCATAAATGACACTTCATGGTGAACTTGATACAGCAGGTATTTACTTACAGCATGTATGTATTTTTAATGTGTATATTTTCATGTATTTTTCCTTTATTTCTTAACGCTGTGCTCCTTTTCTTCTTTTTCTTTTTTCTTCTTTATGTACTACATTTAAGCTGTGTGTTCAAAGTGTCATATAGACCCGATGGGCCCGGTGTTTGATTTATTTTATACTGCCTTTTAACATATGAATTCTGTGAATATACACATGTCACTAAAAGTAAATAAACTACTACTGCTGTATCAGTCACTAACAGTGGCGGATTTAGAGGGGGGTGCAGCCGCCCCCCCCCCCCCTAAAATTTTCAAATTTAAGGTAAATCGCGGTATCTTGTTTCGGAAAATGTACTAAACGATAAAAGAAGCAATAATTTCTTCCACTCCCGGAAAAATAAATTACAAATTCTTTTGATTTTTTGAATTACTTTATAGAGAGAACTTTAATTTTTTCCAAAAAAAAAAAAAACCCTTAAAATTTGGGTCATTTTATTAATTTCACCTTTAAAAAATGATAGAAAATAGTACAAATGACTAAATACGAGAAATATTTCAAGGCCAAATTCTGTGAAATCCAGGAGCTTCCGGGGGCTTCGCCCCTTGGACCCCCACGAGGACTTCGCCCTGGACCCACTGCCTCATAAAGTGGCGCCCTCCGTAACCGCAATTCCTGGATCCGCCCCTGACTAAAAGTAAATAAACTACTACTACTGTGTCAAGTTTTGACTGTAGTAAATCAATGTATGAAAGTTTTTACCATAATTAATTATCATTAATGTATCAAAGTTTTTACCATGTAGTTAATCAATAGTAAATAAATGCACCTAGGTTTTTACCAGAGTAAATCATCCTATTAAGGTTTCCACTGGAAAACTGAAACTGCCTCACTTTATGACGAAGAAGTCAAATACTTACATAATTTTATATAGCATATTAAAAGTATTAAGCGGAGTTCTTACCTCTGTTAATGTGTGTATTCTACTGCTAGATAGTTGTTGGAACATCATATTTTTCATTTAAGGAATTCTCTTCTAATTCAAAAGTGTTAAGATATAGGAATTCCACTATTCATGTAGCAGTTTCGATTTAATTTCAACGAAAAAGAAACACGTACATAAACGGAAATCCCGGAGGAGAAAACATTAGAATAGCTACCAAACTGTAATCGATGTAGTCCTTGACAATCTCTCCATATACAGGTAAACTGTTTTTTCTTTCTTTTTCTTCTTGATTTTGCATTTCAATACATTTGATATCACGCTAAAGTTCTCTATTTGTTTAACAGAGAAAAACAAAATCGCCACATTATATTCTTCGTATTTCTGATGAATTACTCATGTATGAACAAGAATATTATATGTCTGATATTATCTGATATGTTATTTTGGTGAAAATATGAAATGTAAGAACACAGCTTTAAAATTTGTTGTTAGTTTTTGTTTATCGCATTGATATAAAGCTAAATTCCCGTACAAAGTTTCCACTTTCACTTTCGTATTTCGTTCATTTCTTTTTTTTTTTTTAGAAATCAAGAAGTTTCGATAACTCTAATCGTTGAAGAATGGACCTTTAAACTTTTCGTCCGATTCTCCGAATGTAATGTATTCTTTAGATGATGATTGTATGTGTGTGTTTGTGTGTGTGTGTGGACAATCCTCTGAATCCGTGAAAGTATAAATATTTTACTTCATCTGACTTTGAATTTACATGTACACTATAACTCCTCTTGGCAATCACTGAGTTTTGCTGCTTTCATGGGAGGGGGATGATTACGCGCAAATCTATAAAGTGTAAATGTACTCCGGATGCTTTATGTTTAAAAAACACGCTTATTTGCTGTATATCAATTGTTCACAGTCAAATTTAATGGTACGAATATGGTCGCATTCCATTGATGTGTAATTATAATATATAGTGTATAAAATCTGTATTTATATATTTATGAGATTAACATTTGAACCCAGGCCTTGATTTCTCGAAATGAACTTAAGTCGAAACTTGGACTTGAGTCTGAGATTTTGCTCAAATTTTGATTGCTCAAATAAAGGAAAATTCAAACTGAAGTTTAAGATTTTTTTTTCGACATAATCCGAACCCCCCCCCCCCCCCCCCCCCCCCCCCTCCACATATATTTACGTCAGTCATTTACTTTGCCTATAATGTTGGCGTCCGTCATCATGGCAGCAAAACTACATTCCATTAAAGATGTTCGCACCTGACATTTGGAGTAATGTCAATTTTTAGCTTACCTGAGCTGAAAGCTCAAGTGAGCTTTTCTGATCGCCTGTTGTCCGTCGTCTATCGGTCCGTCTGTCTGTCTGTCCGTCTGTCTGTAAACTTTTTACATTTTCTACTTCTTCTCCAGAACCACTGGGCCAATTTTAACAAAACTTGACTAAAAACATCCTTGATGCAGGGCTTTCTAGTTTCTTCAAATGAAGGGCCATGTTGTTTTTAAAGGTGAGATAATCACAAAAATGCAAAAATAGGGTGGGGTCATTTAAAAATCTTCCTAAGAACCACTGGGCCAGAAAAGATGAAATTTACATGAAAGCTTCCTGACATAGTGCAGATTCAAGTTTGTTGAAATCATGGCCCCATCGGGTTGGATGGGGCCACAATAGGGTATCAAAGTTTTACATACATATATATAGGAAACATCTTCTCAAGAACCACTGAGCCAGTAAAACTGAGATTTACATGAAAGCTTCCTGACATAGTGCAGATTCAAGATTGTAAAAATCATGGCCCCCTGGGGTAAGATAAGGCCACAAGAGGGGATCAAAGTTTTACATAGAAATATATAGGGACAATCTTTAAAAATCTTCTCAAAAACTACTGGCCAGGAAAGTGGAAATTTACATAAAGCCCTCCTGATATGATGCAGATTCAAGTTTGTTAAGATCATGGTCCCCGGGGGTAGGATGGGGCCACAATAGGGGATCAAAATTTTACATGCAAATATATAGGAAGCATATTTAAAAATCTTCTTCTCAAGAACCGCTGAGTCAGAAAAGCTGAGATTTACATGAAAGCCTCCTGACATAATACAGATTCAGCTTGTTAAAATCATTGCCCCTGGGGTATCATGGAGCTACACTAGGTGATTAAAGTTTTAAATACAAATATATTTGAAATTTTTTAAAATCCTCTTCTCAAGAACGACTGAGCCAGAAAAGTTGAGATTTACATGAAAGCTTCCTGACATAATGCAGATTAAAATGTGTTCAAATCACGGCCCCGGGGGATTAGTGGGGCCATAATAGGGAATCAAAGTTTTACATACAAATATATAGGAACAATCTTTAAAAATCTTCATCTCAAGAACCACTGAGCCATAAAAGGTGAGATTTACATGAAATCTTTTTGACATAATGCAGATTCAGGTTTGTGCAAATCAAGGCTCCCGGAGGTTGGATGGGTCACAATAGGGGATCAACCTTTTGAATACAAATATATAGATACAATCTTTAAAAATCTTCTTCTGAAGAACCACTGAGCTAGAAAAGCTGATATTAACATTTGAGCTTGATGACACATTGCAGATTTAAGTTTGTTAAAATCATGGCCTCGGGGTGTAGGATGGGGCAACAAGGGGGGGGGGGGTGAAAGTTTTACATAACAATATATTGGGAAAATCTTTAAAAAACTTTTTCTCAAAACCTACTGGGCCAGGAAAGTCAAAATTTACATGAGAGCTTCCTGACATAATGCAGATTCTAGTTTGTTAAGATCATAGCCCCTAGGAGTATGATTGGGCCAGAATAGGGAGATCAAAGTTTTTCATACAAATATATAGATACAATCTTTAAAAATCTTCTTCTCAATAACCACTGAGCCAGAAAAGCTGATATTTACATAAAAGCTTTCTGACATATTTTATATTTAAGTGTGTTAAAAGCATGGCCCCGGGGGTAGAATAGGGCCACAAGGGGATCAAATTTTTGCATACAAATATATAGGGAACATATTTAAAATCTTTTTCTCAAAAACTACTGGGCCAGGATAGTGGAAATTTACATGGAAGCCTCCTGACATAATGCACATCTAAGTTTGTGAAAATGATGGCCCTCGGGCGTAGGATGGGGCCACAAGGGGGGATCGAAGTTTTACATACAATGTACAAATATATAGGGAAAATCTATAAAAAATCTTTTTCTCAAGAACCACGGAGACGGAAAAGCTGATAATTACATGAAAACTTCGTGACATATTACAGATTTAAGATGGTTAAAATCTTGGCCTCCGGGGGAAGGATGGGGCTACAAGGGGGGGGATCAAATTTTTAAACATACAAATATATAGGGAAAATCTTTAAAAAACCTTTTCTCAAAAATTACTTGGCCAGGATAGTGAAAATTTACTTGGAAGCCTCCTGAGATAATGCAAATCCAGGTTTGTAAAAATCATGGCCCCCGGCCGTAGGATGGGGCCACAAGGGGAGATCAAATTTTTGTATACAAATGTTTAGAGAAAATCTTTAAAAATCTTCTTTTCAAGAACCACTGAGCCAGAAAAGCTGATATTTACATAAAAGCTTTCTGACATATTGCAAATTTAAGTTTATTAAAATCATGGCCCCTGTGGGTTGGATGGGGCCACAAGGGGTGGGTGGGGGTGGGTGAAAGTTTTACATACCAATATATTGGGAAAATCTTTTTAAAAAAAACTTTATCTAAAAATCTACTGAGCCAGGAAATTGGAAATTTACTTGAGAACTCCCTGACATAATGCAGATTCAAGTTCTAAAAATCATGGCCCCCGGCTGTAGGGTGGGGCCAGAAGCGTAGATCAAATTTTTGTATACAAATATATAGAGAAAATCTTCAAAAATCTTCTTCTCAATAACCACTGAGCCAGAAAAGCTGATATTTACATAAAAGCTTTCTGACATATTGTAAAATTAAGCTTGTTAAAATCATGGCCCACGGGGATAGGATGGGGCCACAAGGGGAGTTCAAATTTTTACATACAAATATACATGTATAGGGAAAATCTTTAAAAATCCTTTTCTTAAAAACTACTTGGCCAGGAAAGTGGAAATTTACATGAAAGCTTCCTGACATACAACATGTAATGCAGATTGAAGTTTGTAAAAATCATGGCCCCCGGGCGTAGGTTGGGGACACGAGGGGGATCAAACTTTTACATACAGATATATAGGGACAATCTATAAAAAATCAAGAACCACAGAGACAGAAAAGGTGATATTTACAGTTTCCTGACATATTGCAGATTGAAGTTTGTGAAAATCATGGCCCTGGGGTAGGATGGGGCCATAAGGAGGATCAAATTTTTTAACATACAAATATATAGGGAAATATTAAAAAAAAAAACATTTTCAAATATTACTGGGCCAGGAAAGTGGAAATTTACATGGAAGCTTCCTGACATAATGCAAATTCAGGTTTGTAAAAATCATGGCCCTCGGGCGTAGGATGGGGCCACAAGGGAGGGGGGGTGTCAAATTTTTACATATAAATATAGAGGGACAATCTATAAAAATCTTCTTCTTAAGAACCACGCAGACAGAAAAGCTGATAATTACATGAAATCTTCCCGACATATTGCAGATTTAAGCTTGTTAAACTCTTGCCTTCCGGGGGTAGGATGGGGCCACAAGGGGGGAATCATGTTTTTTAACATACAAGTATATAGGAAAAATCTTTAAAAAACTTTTTCTCAAAATCTACGGAGCCAGGAAAGTGGAAATTTACATGAGAGTTACCTGCA